>NC_073694.1:140901019-141202147 GCF_029784165.1 Wyeomyia smithii | reverse complement strand
ATCACCTAGCAGTGATATATCAACTGTCCTCTGCGATTACTCTGAAATTCGAAAAAAGTACAAATATGGTAAGAGCTTGTTCTGGTGAATACCTTTTTGCCAATTATAGATTCTGATACTTTTGAAGCGTCATTTAAATCGGTAGCTTTAAAAGGATCGTCTGATATGGATATGTTGGATACCGCAGTGCTCCCAGTAGATCATTGAGTCATGGGAACTGCTGAACTCAACTCATCCAATGGTACATTTACGGAGTGATTCGCGATTAAGGCGCAACTAACAAAATGTAAACAGATCGTTTTATTACACCATTGATTTCGAAAAGACTTACAAAATTCATGGCAAAAATTCTTTTGTATAAATTGATAAAATTATTTTAATCAATTTTTAGTGAAGGGCGACAAAACAGTTTATCCAAAACAAAAGATACTTTGGAACTAGGCCCTTTACATTGTTTTGAATCAACGGGCTTATTTGCGAAATATTTCGACGGTAAAAAAATGTAGTATTGTTAGGAAACTATAAGACAAGTTTATTTTACGTCGATTTTTGGTATTGATGTTAATGTTAGTCACTTCCTTTGAACTTACGATTTGTAAATGTAATTCCAAATTTTCAAACTGATATTTCTCAATGTTTATCTCTTGCCAGTTGCGCCCTTATCGCAAATCACTCCAGATTTTCTCTTAGCATTTGCGTTTTGCGTCTCTTGCTTCAATCACTGCAATCAATCCTTTGTTTGGACGAAATGAACGTGAAGCTTCCGACCAACTTTACAATTTATGGTTAAGCTATACAAATTTTACCATATTTCGAAACTGTCAATTTAATTTAAACTAACTTTTGAGACGACTTCGTTGATATCTTAAGATCGATTGCTTCTTGAAGGACATTTGTTTTTTTTTTTTTTTTTTTTTTGTAAGATTTGGACCACTCGATCATTGTTTTGGTCTTTTGCGGTAAAATTTGATGGTTTTTTCAAGTTTTTATTCCAGAAACAGAAACTTTTTATAACTTGAACGTTCGTAGCATTGCGCAATCAACTTGAATAGGGCATTTCTCGGCAAGTTATCACACAATCTTAAGAAACTATTCAAATTTTAACAATCGAAAGCATCATAAATGCGCTCATTTAATAAAAAAAATATAATCAGAAAATCTGGACGTTCCAACTTCGCATTGATCGCAATCACGAATGGGTGAGCATGGGGCAGATTTTCTTTCTGGTACTTGCTAAGAAACACAAGCTTTCCAATGGTGAGTGAATTTTTGCTGGGACTTGCTGGGAACCCAAACAAAAATCCTTTTTTGTAAAAAAATTGTTAATCAAAAGAAACTGAAAGACACGTGTATGGCAAGACCTTGTATTGAAGTTTTTTCAACCTATACAACATATTTCTGACTTAAATTTACTTAATATGCCTTTGTTTTTACTGCCCATATTAAATTTACGCCCAAGAATCACTTTAAAGTTATAAAAACATGAGTGGAAATTTATATTTTTCATAGAACAATTGGTGACTTATTCATGGGCTCTAACTAATACGAAGGTAATGATAGTTACTGTCGTTAGTAAACAACTCAGATAATTTCAAGCTGGCCTGCATACAATGTAGTAAGTATCAGAGAATGCAAAAAGGATCAATAGAACGAGGAACACTTAAATTTTTTTTTTCGTATTTTGGCCAGGTTTTTGACTGAAATACTCCTATGTGTATCGCTTCAAAGTTTGTGTTTTGTCAGTGTGTCTCTAAAGATTACCTGGAAGTTAACTTACATCAGTCTTTCTTAAGACTACCTATTTGTTTCTTTCTCAAGACTTGCAATTTGATATTATTTTTGAACTTTTTTCGTATCACCTGAAATGGCAGGACGAAAACCGAAACCACGCATCGCTACGGGGAGGAAAAGAGAGGGATCTCTTTCTGACACTAGCTTATGCAGTGAAAATTTATTTGATATCCTGCCTGAGCAAGATGTCGGTGAAATTGAAATGCTCGAAAGTAAAACTACTCAAAGTGAAATTTTTTTAAAAAAGGAGCAAGTTCTACCTATTGTGGTAACTATTGCTTCTGAATTTAACATTTTTGAAAGTAAACTTTCTACGTTTCTCTCCGACGTCAAAGTTACTTATCAAACTGGCCGAAGAGGCGAATGCCGCTTACTGGCCCAAACATTGAAAGATTGGAATCGTCTTATTCAGTATTTAATTGAAAAGATGCATAATTTTTTTACATATGACACAAGAGGCGCCAAGCCGTTCATGGTCGTATTGAAAGGTCTCACCAACGATCAAACCGTTGATGAGATCAAACTTACTTTGACAGAATTACTTGGCCCCTACCCAAGTTATTCTAATAAAACATAAATCACGAGGTGAAAACTGTCAGAAAATTGGAACTTCCCTTGTTAATTATTTAATTCATTTTAACCGCACTGAGGTCAACAATTTTAAATTTTTTGACAAAGCACATAAATAGTATAATGTGCGGGTGAAATGGGAATTATATCGAAAGTTTGGCGGAGGTGAAAAGCATATCACCCAATGCCGTATTTGCCAACGTTAGGGCATCTTCAGCGGTGGTCTATTTTTGAAACAACTTTATACTAGCTTTACACCAGTGAAACCTGAATAGAACCAGCTAATATAGACCAACTTTTCGTTCTCCGCACGGTAGCAATGATAGCTGAGTTAATCAATGTATTTTTGTTTTCCACTATCGTTTTTTTACCCACACAGTCATTTTTGAACTATCAGGAAATGCCAGCGTTACATTCGAACTACCTATAACCTTTTCATATAATATTCAATCCTGTACAGGAATAAAACATTGGGCGGTACAATTGGAACAATTGTAGAATTAGTAATATTTTTTGAAGTTTATCTTGATTAGAAAATTGTGTTTTGTGTACCTTGCTTCGCCTTAACAATAGCTAAATGGACTGGACATTGGTAAAAATTTGATACATAGTTGCCGTTACAATTGAGCTGTTTAGCTACTCACGGATTCTTAAAAGAGTGTAATTCCTTGGATTTTTAAATGAAGAATAAAAATCGCTCTAAATCGCTACAATGACAGTTGGTATATGGGCGAACTATCATTGTAGTGATTTCGAGCAGTTTTAATTCGTGATTTAAAAATTGAATGACAACGATGGAAATTTTTTGAAAATCACGCTTTGCTTAGAAAAAGCAGCTCTTTCAGATGATATAAAAAAACTGACATAGCTAAACAACCCAATTAGTACAGCGAAACTTTTTATTCCCTATCACAGGACATGTGTCCTTTTTGTGAGAAACGTTTCCACAATGAAGGCATTTTTAATCCATCTAACAGAATTTAGATCTATGGTCACATCGTTGGCAAAAACGACATTGGACGACATTTCCCACTTTACCCGTGGGAAAAGTATTTACCCCGTATTGAAGGTAAAATATTTGAACATCTTGTCAGAATGAAACGATTACAACCCCTAATTGACGACCAATTTGATAGGTAACTAAAGCTTCAGAAATAAACGTTGAAAGTTCCTTTTTGAAAAAAATTAATTCAGAAGAAATGGTTGCCACAATAGGAGGATTTTTTTTTCATTTCAAAAGAATTTCCATTTTGTATAGAATCACTAGCAATAACTTCCATTTCGCCGGCTTCTTGCTCAGACGAAATATCAAATACATTTTCGCACCAACAACTCGAATAGTCCGAGAGAGAATGCTTTCTCTCTCTTCTCGTATTATTGCGCGGTTTCGTTTTTCGCCCTGTTATTTCAGGTGATACGTAAAAGGTTAGAAACAAATGTTTAATTCAGATAGTCTTTAAAAACTTACTGATAAAACAAAAACTTTAAAGCGAAAATGAAAATGTGACAACACCGCTATCATATGCGAGAGTACCTAGAGAAAAGATTCACAATTAGGATTTATTTCGAGCTGTACAGAAGAATCAACAAAAACACAAAGATTGAGTTAGAATGTTGCGATGAGGTTTTGAGGTAGGTTGTGTTTTGGATTGTTTGGATCTAACATTCCTGGTAAATTTGTTTTGCCGAAAATTTTTCGAATGATTTTTTCATGATAAATGTGACAATAGGAGTACAGAAGCCAGGGTTGATATTTGTTGACACTCTTGAGTAAAAGTGAAAAGAAGCATCCATAAACGTTATTTTTTTACAATCCTTTCAGAGTTCTTCCTTCCCGCTTTTTGCATGGAAGTGAACTGTCAAAACACCTCATAGGAAGCAAGACAACAAAATCAGTTTATCAGTTAACGAAGATTGTCAAGGCATCGGTCAGTGTTAGTGAAAAAGTGTTTCGGTGAGGTTCATTTTGGTTGAGTGGACTGTTTGTTTTTCTTTTTCGCTTTGAAGTGAAGATCATTTGGTTGGATTTGTCGTCAAATTTTATTCCGTAACCGTGAACGATGCGATCTATTTCATCTGAGTATAACAGCATGTTACAAGAATGAAAATCTAGTGTATGATGATTGGCTGTAATTTTCGAAGAATTTTGCTGGGGAAAATGACTCTTATCAGCACTGACAGAAGCACATATTTCATTAAATTAAATCTCTCAAAGGACTCTACTCAGTCTTTGAGGTTCACAGCTATTCGTCGCTTATCGTGTAGCATGTTGATATGTTGCCAAGAACCTTTCAGTATATGCAGCAACAAATACTGCAAGTTGTACTGTGATGAGAAAGCAGGAAAGGGGGGATTTTAAATTGTGACATTTAGCTGCTTAAGAAAATTGGTACAAAATTCACAAAACAATTTATTCACTTCTTTAAAAGCTCTAGAGCTCTTACAGTAGTGTGAACTTTTACCCCGCATGCCTGGTGAAATTTCGCATTTGAGTTTTTTGTTTTCTAAAAGTAAAATTCTCACGATACAAACAAAATTCGAAAAACGTTTTGAAGACGAAAGGTTCATGTACCATTTAGTAACAGAACCAAAATTTATGATACTTTTCTTTTCAATATTTCTATTGAAAACAAAATTAGGTGAAAACTTTTGCCCTTCACTACTCTATGTGATGAAAAATGACCTTATAAGAAGCATGAGGCCTAGATATCTACAGGCCTATGCGAGCATTGGGAAAGACATTCTTTATGATTTTTTATCACTCCAAAGATCACCTTGGATGGCTGTTTTTGAAAAATTATAATGTATTATTTATGCCTTGAAACAACGTTGTATTTAAAGATTCTATACTAATACTGTTCTAAAGTCTATGATTCGACTTTGGTTTAGGGTGAGTTATACCTTTCCCAGTAGTTTAATTGGCCAAAACACCTTGCTGGAGACAACGGCGATTGCGGGTTCGAGTCCCGTCTGGACGAGGGAAATTTTTTCTAAGCCTAAAGTAACACCTTCTATTCCCGTTCATTTTCGCATTCTAGCAAACTTCATACATTGCCCGCTTTACTAAACTTAAAATCTTTATGTTATTTAAGGTTTGCTGGGTAGTCTGCTTAAAAAACTATCATGTGATAAAACAATTATTGAATTTCTCTCAGTGTCCACATAATTTTTCTCCAACAAAAAAAAAACAAGCGGAATCAAGCGAAACCTTTATGCGATTCTCAAAAAGTAACAATTTCCAAAAGTCGTTTTTCCTTCAAGACATCAGTTGAATGTGACTCCACAACAGGAAATCATAGAATTGAATGAGAAAAAAAATGGGGCAAATCCTCGAAACAAGTTGGTGCTTCAAAACATCAAACTGGCTCAAGTGGGCAAGCATTAGTTGACCTGTTGGGGCGAGAAGGCTCTGTCGAACTATTCACTGACACATAAATAGAGGACTTCACAGTATACACTTACTGTCTAATTAAAACGTCTATAAATGGCGTGCTCGCACAAGATTATCTCGATATTCGTGGACACTTGCTTTTGAAACTTTTCATACATTTTTTCTAATATAATGCTAATCTTTAAAGTAATAATGCAAACGAATAAATCATGAAATTGTGCTACATTTCATCTAACTAACGACATATACAGGGTGTTAAATAGGTAGCTCAATTAAAATCTTTCAAGGGGTGATAGAGGACCCTATTTGATGAAAAAAATCCCCATCCATATGGCCAAAATTTAACTAATGCAGAGTATTCACTATTTCCAGTTTTCGCTTATGTTTGCCTTTAACAAAGTCTAGCACAAGAAGTAGGATAACTACATTCGATTTCACATTTGTTCCTTTCTAAATGTTTCTTATTCTCTCTAATTCAACGTTTTTAAAACACTATTGATTACAAAATTTTCCCAGCTTTCTGAGGGAACCAACAAAATTTAGATAGCTATCATACTTCTTGTGGTAGACCCCGTTAAAGGCAAACATAACCGAAAACTGGAAATAGTGAATAACTCTGCAATAGTAAAATTTTGGCCATATGCGTAGAAAGATTTTTTTCATCAAATAGGGTCCTCTATCACCATATCAGGATTTTAAGTGAGCTGCCTAACACCCTGTAGATGATTGCTATCCATCATGGTGTTAAACGGTTACGATCGTTTCAAATCTGATGTAATACCAGTGGTGCTTTCATTTTCGCTTTCACAGAATGTTCCCAAATATAGAAAAAAATGACTTGGCACCCCCCGTCAACAGTTCTACATTAAGCGGTGCTAATGAACGCACAAGCTCAACCGCAAATCGAATACAACGTTTTTTTATTGTTCTGCTTTTTTTTTCTCGTTGAGTCCGAAGCAAGCAGGCAAATAAACTCTAAAAACCAACGGTAACCGGCGGTATAATATTTCATATTGCAGGCACGAGCCAACCTAATAAGTTTGCCTGAGACTTCCGTGCTGAATTTCAAAGCACTCGGCATTTCACTGGAACGTCAGAGGCTAATTGAAAGAGCGCTGAGCTGGTTTCGAGCATTTGACACCGGAAAACGGAAACGAACCTGAACTCGACATTGCCGATGTAGGTCTGAGAATAGCGATCATAACATATTTTCGTCCGAGCAATTCCGATAAGAGGCTATACGAGAAACGATTTGCGCTTTTTTCCATCACCACTTGCCCCAGAAAATCAGACTCTGTTACGTATTGAGCAAAAAAATTCTGTATAGATAGAGGTAATGCGGTATGTACTCGTTCGTAGTGAAGCGGCAGATTGCTGCAGGCCACAAATTTGATTTAGCGCGCAGACGAGATTATCTGATTGCAAACTATTTTATCTGTGATGATGAACTCGGTACCGATGGAGTGCACCCGAAATATATTGATTCCGCTACTGAGTGATAAAACGTTAGTTGCCTTGTCTGTATTGTTGTTATTCAATGTTTTTACCCAAAGAATAAAATCAAATTTCACAAATTTTGGAGGCGGGGAAATTATCTAATCTGTAAATATGTAAATGTCTAGAATATCGAAAATGTCTAAAATCTATGAGAGTTGGTAGTTCGTCTGTTTGACACAATCATGGTATGAAGTCACATTGTATCTCAATGTATTTTATGACGTTATTTTTTTAGTCTGGTACAACTGTTAATTAGTTCATAAATATTGCTTGAAGGCACTAATGCGCTATTATTTCTTTAGAAAAATTACCTTATTATTCCTCGGCGCTAACAAAAACTGCTGTGTGTTGTGTGTTCTCGACGATAATCTTCTTAACCACGTATGCTCTACCACCTATTTGTTATAGGCATGATGCCCTGCCGCTTTTGTTTTTGACAGACAGTTTTGCTATCTATTATTTGCCAGTTGCATTGCATAACTGTATGAACAGTATTGTTCCATTTTGCCATCTTTCATGTACCCCAGAGGAATCCTGGAGAATGCCGGTGCTCTGATATCGCAGCGACAGCTCCAATGGGATATGGGCATCATCTACCCCGGACTAAAGCTGAAAATCGGACCCACACTCGGAGCGAGTGGCGTGTTGGAGTTCGTGATGGACCCGGCGGCACACAACGACGAACGGTCGTACTTTGAGGAAAAATCAACCGGTAAGTTTTATTGCGATGAGAGAGAGAGTGACGACGGAAGAGATAAAAAGCACGTTCAGGAAGTTGCATAAAAGAAAGGTTGAAAATGCTTTCACCTGTTATTTTATGGTACATCATTACAAAGAGCTTTATGGTAAAAAAGCAATGTATTTAAAAACGTGCAATAATATATGTACCGAAGAGATCTACGTGTTATTAAGAGAGAAATTGAATATAGAAAATAAAAACCAATTCAGGGCATTTGAATATGAAAATGTCTTCTAAGAATTTCTCATGAAGTTTGTTTTTGAAATTAGAAGCACTATAGCAAAGATGTGACTTTTAAGGGGTTATATACCTCTTTGGTCGAGAAAAATGAGGGAAGTTTGAATTTAATTTAAGAGTGCATAGCACCATTTGTATTGCATCAAAGTGGTATTATTTCTGAAAGTACAGTTTATCATCAACAACAAAATACATTCGATTTTGAGATATACAAATTATTACTGGAGTAATGGCCGTTTCCCCGAAATGCTTTTTTTTGCAGAGGCTTGCGGTGATCTTGATAGAAATTGAGCGGGTCAACTGAAATCAAAAAATTCATATTATCTAATTAGTTTAGAAGTGGGCCGTGTCCTTGAACGATCGCTTTAACGAGTATTTTGTTTTCAGGGCAAACGGGAATGTTTTTCCCAAACAATGCACGTTTTGAGTGCCAAAAATTGCATTAAAAAAATTTTTGCGGCAAAATGTAACGGCAAAGTCATATTTTGAGAAACACCATTCCGAGATAAACGCGTATAAAGTTTCAAGTTTAGCTTATGCGGCCGTGGCGGGGCGCGCTGCAAATCGCTCTAACTTTCTCCTTATTGCTCAGATCTTCATAAAACTTTGTGAAAATGTTCTCAAGATGTTGTACTTCAAGATAATGCAAATAAAGGTATAGAGTAACGGGGGTATTTTGACCAGCTTTGGGATGTGATCGCACAACACACCACAACTTTTCTACATAAATACTTACTCTATTATACCATTTTGAGGAACTAAGTGTCTATTTTAACATACATCGTTCAACAATGCAATATATTGAAAAATATTCTAGAAATATCAAAATTTCTACGAAGTACTAAAAACATATTTTGGTCCACCACATTTTTATTTTGGGCCACCTCTATATTTAGAGCCGTGTATGGAAATATTTCGGACTAATTATTTTTAAGATCTACTATTTTAACTTGTGGGCCAAAATACCCCCGTTACCCGATAACCCCTCAATAGAACTATTATTCCTATGATGTAACTTTTTCTAAAGCCTGTATCACAGTCTTTGACCGATGGTCAAATATTTGACCTTTTGACATAATGGGCAAATTTATTTGACATCATGATTGTTTTTTGCCACGTTAAAAAACTGTAGAGTGACAAACAATTATCTTAGACCAAATTTTTATCTGTCAAAAAGTGAAAAATATTTGACGCTTGGTCAAAGAGTGTAATACAGCCTTAAGGATGTATTCCAAAAGGTAACTATTTCACATGGATCATTCCTGACACGGACTGCACGAAGTTGGCTTAATGGAGAGTTAATCTTCCGGTACCACTACGCCGCTTTTACCCATGCTGAGCAACCTTAAGCTGGACAGCTAAAGCCCTTTTTTTCCCTTGTAGAAGATTGAACCACTGCGACCATTGTTTGATCTATTGTAGTAGGCCTTGATGACCGCATCCCAGATTTCCCGAATCTTGCACACCCTACGCACAATATTATCTGGCGTGGTGTCCGTCCCACTTATTGCCAGCATTTCGTACCTTATCCGCTCGAAACGTGGACATGTGATAAACACATGCTCCGCGTTTTCTTCCCCACCCGTACATGCGGGGCACATAGGGGACTCGGCGTACCCGAACCTATGCAGGTACTGCCTGAAGCAGCCATGGCCTGACAGGATCTGTGTCAGATGGCAGGTTACTTCCCCATGGCGCCTATTAATCCAGCATGCTAACTCTGGAATGAGTCGGTGTGTCCATCTACCTTTTGTAGTGTTGGACCACTCCCGCTGCCACCTAGCCATTGAAGAAGACCGTATGGTGTTGCTTATACCCCTCGTGTCGCGTTGGTAGAAGCACTCTACATCCTCTTTGACGATGATGCTGATGGACATCATACCAGCCAAGACACAAACCGCCTCGTACGACACTGTTCGATATGCGCACGCGACCCTTAGGCAAATTAGCCTGTAAGTACTCTCGAGTTTGCCACGATGGCACGAGGTACCCAAAACCTTGGACCACACTAGCCCTCCATACCTGAGTATTGACGTGGTCACGCTAGCAAGAACTTTGCGCCTGCTGCTACGGACCGCCGAGCTGTTTGCCATCATGCGAGATAGCACCGCCACAGCCATGGAAGCTTCTTTCTTTCTTGTGGCTCCCGAACGTGAGCTTGTCGTCGATCATAACCCCCAGAAGCTTCAAGGAGCGTTTTGGACGATAGTGCATGTACCAGCACTGATAGATGCCTGCTGCTCCGACTTGCTGTTATTCACAACAATAACCTCTGTCTTATGATGCGCTAGCTCCAGTTTTCTTGAGTGCATCAGGTCTTCCACTACACGTATGGATAGCGCGGCCTTTAACTCTACCTCTCTAATTGACTCGCCATAGACCTCAAGAGTTATATCGTCGGCGAAGCCCACAATCACCACCCCGGAAGGAAGTGTTAGTTTTAACACGTCGTCATACATGGCATTCCACAATACCGGACCCAGGATGGAACCTTGCGGTACACCTGCGGTAACTGGGACGCTTTTCTGACCTTCGTTTGTGTTGTACACTAGCACTCGATTATGAAAGTAGTTACCCAGAATCTTGTACGGCACTCCGAGGCTCTGTAGCGCTAAGGCTATGGAGTCCCAGCTGAGCTGGTACTGTTAAACGCGTTCTTCACCGCGTGACACCGTTAAACGCGTGACGATCGCGCAATAACGAATGCCCCTCCTTTTACGTTGGATTGCAACCTCAGCCGTTCTAGTGACGGAGAGAATTGCATCCACCGTGGACCTACCTTTTCGAAAACCGAACTGGTTGCTTGATAGACCGTTCTCACTTTCTGTATATTTCACCAGTCTATTGAGGATTACCCTGTCAAGTACCTCGCCCGCCGTGTCCAGCAGACAGATTGGTCTGTATGCCGATGGGTCACCTGGTGGTTTCCCGACCTTCGGCAACAGCACCAACCTCTGGCGTTTCCACACGTCCGGGAAGAGGCAGTCGTCAAGGCATTTCTGAACCCGGGGGCTTCTTTGATGGCCGTCTTGATGGCCAAGTTCGGGATTCCATCTGGTCCTGGTGCCTTGCCTGTCTTTAGGGAGTTTGCGATCTCGATCAATTAATCTTCTGTCACTCTTACCGCATCGTCTGCCTCTGTACGACTGCCGTCACTCACGGTTGGTGGTGACTCGTCAGCCGGAGGCCAGGGACTTGGATGGCCCTGAATGATACCACTACGCCGGAATCCTAGTTTCGGTACCCCTTCCTCTGTACGGACTCCCTCTATGCCTCAACCGTATCAATAATCTATGGAAGATAGTGCAGATCTAGGTTGCAAAGCATCATCCTGAAAATGAAACAGGCTTATGGAACGTCGTACAGGCAGCGTGATATCCTATTTCAGCTTCTACTTGTGAAAACCTGATGGTAAACATGTTGGATGTTACGTATGTGATTTTTCAGACATCTGCATATGCGGATGCGGATATGTGATTACGGATGCAGATGTAGATGCGGATGTCAATTTTCATGCGGATATTCCGCATTCGCGGATGCGGATGCGGATATCCATAGCATCCCTTCTGTTTGATTTTGCTTATTTCACATGACCATGACCCCAGTGCAAAAGTTATTTAAGCGAGCAGTAAATACACCAAGGAAAATTTTTGTAAAATTTTTTATGAAGCGATTTTTTTTTTCAATATCCGCATGGTATGATGCGAATGCGGATGCGTCAAAGTGGTTTCAAAGGTTGGCTAAACGTTCCCTTTTCGTTTGATTATTTTTTTTTTAAGAGGAGGATTTGATAGTAGCTTAATTATTTATGATAAATATTAGTATATAATGAGGATGTGTGTCCAATCACAAATGGTGACTCCTCAACACTGTTAGTAATTTGTAATTTTAATTGTTAGGATTTGTTTGCTTTCGCAATTAGGACTTAAAGAGAGCTTATCGTAGCAATTGAGGATTGCAATGATTTTTGTCGAAAATTGGTAATAATTTTATTTGATATAGCTTCCAATGGTTCAACACCAGTAAGTCTATGTAATTCGAGTGTACCAAACCAAGGAGGACGCTTCAAAATCATTTTCAGAATTTTATTCTGAATCCTCTGGAGCGTTGTCTTCCTTGTTGAACAGTAACTTGACCATATTGGTACAGCATAAAGCATTGCTGATCTAAAAATTGGTTTGTAAACCAAAAGTTTGTTCTTTAAACAAAGTTTAGAATTCCTGTTAATGAGAGGATATAAACATCTCGTATATTTGATGCACTTGGCTTGTATACTCTCAATGTGCTCTTTGAAAATAAGTTTTTTTATCGTAAATTAGTCCCAAGTACTTAACCTTGTCAGACCAACTTAAAATAACACCATTCGTCTTGACAACGTTTATTGTTTGGCTTGAGGAAAGAAGCCCTGGTCTTATGAGGAAAAATTATCATTTGAGTTTTAGAAGCATTGGAAGAGATTTTCCACTTTTGCAAGTAGGAAGAGAAAATATCTAAACTTTTCTGCAATCGACTGCATATGACACGAAGGTTTTTTCCTTCTACGGAAATGCTTGTGTCATCGCAGAACAATGACTTTGTGCATCTTGGAGGCAAATCAGGAAGATCTAAAGTGAATATGTTGTACAGGACTGGGCCCAATACTAAACCTTGGGTCACACCTGCTCTGACAGGAAATCTATCAGATTTTGAATTCTGATAGACAACCTGCAGAGTTCGATCAGTAAGATAATTTTTCAAAATTTTGATAAGGAAAATTGGTACATTAAAAGTTTGCAATTTCGCAATCAAACCTTTATGCCAAACACTGTCGAATGCTTTTTCTATGTCTAAAAGAGCAGCTCCAGTGGAATAACCTTCAGATTTGTTAGCTTGTATCATATTAGTAACTCTGAGCAATTGATGAGTTGTGGAATGCCCATGGCGAAATCCTCACTGTTCATTTGCAAAAATTGAATTTTCGTTGATGTGTGACATCATTCTGTTAAGAATAATTCTCTCAAACAGTTTACTTATTGAAGAAAGCAAACTGATTGGTCGGTAACTTGAAACTTCAGCTGGATTCTTATCCGGCTTTAAAATTTGAGAAATTTCTGCATTTTTCCATAATTTGGGAAAATATGCAATTTTGAAGCAGCAATCACTAAAAATTCCATTGTGCTCGCAGGGAGATGTTTGATTAGAATATTAAAGATTCCATCGTCACCAGGTGCTTTCATATTTTTAAAATTTTTAACAATTCATTGAATCTCATTCAAGTTAGTTTCAATTATTTCTACAGGTAGATAATTCTGGGAAGAAATTAAATCAAATTGACGTGTGACTTCATGTTCAATTGGACTCACAAAATTCAAATTTGAGTTATGAACACTCTCAAACTGCTGAGCAAGTCTTTGAGCCTTTTGTTCATTGGATACAAGAAAACGTTCACCATCTTTAAAAACTGGAATAGGCTTTGAAGTTTCTTCAGAATCTTCGACAGCTTCCAAAAGGGTTTTGAATATGGTTTCAATTTTTCAACTTTAGTCTCAAAATTTTGATTTCTCAGAAGAGTAAATCTATGTTTAATCTCTTTCTGTAAATCTTTATAAAAAGTTTTAAAAACAGGGTCACGAGAGCGTTGATATTGACGTCTGCGGACATTTTTCAAACGAATTAGAAGTTGAAGATTTTCGTCAATTATTGGTGAATCAAATTTCACTTGAGCCTTTGGAACAGAATAATTTCTGGCATCAATAATTGCACATTTTAATGCTTCTAAAGCAAAATCAATATTCACTTCGTTTTGCAAATCAAGCTCATTATTGAAATTATTCTTAATATGAGTTTTGTATTTTTCCCAATTATCGTTGTTATAATTAAAAACAGAGCTCATAGGGTTTGAAACTGATTCATGTGATAAAAAAAAGTTAAAAGAAAAAGAAAAAGAAAAAAAAAGCATGTAGGACTATTCGGAGACAAAAAAGAATAGTATCCTGAAGAACAACCATTGAATAAAATTTTGCCATTGGAATTACTTTGAGGATTATTCCATGATAGATTTTTAGCGTTAAAATCGCCGATTATAAAAAATTTTGAACGATTTCTGGTGAGTTTTTGTAAATCACCTTTGAAATAATTTTTGTGCTCGCGTGTGCATTGAAATGGTAAATATGCTGCGGCAATAAATAAAATCCCAAGTTCAGTGTGGACTTCAAATCCCAAAGTTTCAATAACTTTCGTCTCAAGATGGGGAAGAGCACGATGTTTGATTCGGCGATGAATAACAATTGCAACTCCACCGCCGGAACCCCGAAACCTATCATATCTATGAACCATGTAATTGGGATCATATTCTAATTTAATGTTAGGTTTCAAAAATGTTTCAGTAATGATTGCAATATGCACATTATTTACTGTTAAAAAATCAAAAAGCTCATTCTCATTGGCCTTCAATGAGCGAGCACTCCAATTTAAAACTTTGATTGGTTTATTTAAAATAATTGCTAAATTTCGAATTAGAAACAATTTTAATTGTAAAATTTGTACCTATTTGGATGGCTTCAAACATTGATTTTGCCTGCAACATGGCGTTCATAAGATCGAACATTGCTTGTTGCAGAAAAGAAAGTTTACCTGCCGTAATAGGCCCCAGGCAGTTGACATTAGAAAAAATATTTTCGGTAGCAATATTAGCTGGGGTAATAGGTGCACAATTATTTTCTAGCGTGTTTTGCCTACCCATATTAGCGGTCATTTTCGAACTACCAACATTTGGCGGAAGAATGTTCGAACTACCTGTAACCTGTGCACATGTTAAACGAGTATGCAGAGGGGTAGAAGAAGTGGGCGTTATTGGTACGCTTGGAGAATTTTGTTTTAAAGTTTGTTTTGATTGGGAAATTGAATTTTGTTTACCTTGCCTTGCCTTAACAATTGCTAAACACACTGGGCATTGATAAAAATTTGACATATGGTTGCCGTTACAATTGGCGAACCTAAACATTTTACTCTCTTTCACAGGACATGTGTCCTTTTTGTGAGAAAAGTCTCCAAAAATGAGACATTTTTGGTCCATGTTACAGAATTTTGAACCATGGCCATAACGTTGGCAAGTACGGCTTTGGTATATGATATACTTTTCACCTCCGCCAAACTTTCGATACAATTCCCATTCCACTCGCACATTATAAATAGCATGTGCTTTGTCAAAAAATTTCAAATTTTTAACCTCACTGCGGTTAAAATGAATTAAATAATTAACAAGGGAAATTCCAGTTCTCTGACTGTTTTCGCCTCGTGATTTTTGTTTCATTAGAATTACTTGGGTAGGGGCTATGCCAAGTAATTCTGTTAAAGTAAGTTTGATCACATCAACGGTTTGATCGTTAATGAGACCTTTCAATACGACTTTGAACGGCTTAGCGCTCTTAGTATCATATGTAAAAAATTTATTCTTCTTTTCAGTTAAATACGGAATAAGACGATTACGACCCTTTATAAAGTCGGCTAATAAGCGGCATTCGCCTCTACGACCAATTTGATAGGCACTTTTAACGTCAGAAACAAACGTTGGAAGTTCCTTTTTGAAAATATTGAATTCAGAAGAAATAGTTTCCACAATAGGTGGAAATTTCTCCTTTTTAAAAGAATTTATATTTTGTATAGTTTCATTACTAAAAACTTCCATTTCACCAGCTTCTTGCTCAGGCAAAATATCAAAAGGATTGTTACTACAGACACTCGAAGTGTCAGAAAGAGGTGCCTCTCTTTTCCTCCCCGCAGCGATGCGAGGTTTCTTTTTCCGTCCTGCCATTTCAGGTGATACGAAAAAAGTTAAAACAAATGTTAAATTCAAAAGTAGTCTTGAGAAACACTGATGGGAAATAGCTTTCAGGTAGTCTTTAAAAGACACACTGACAAAACACAAACTTTGAAGCTATAGGCAGTCAAAGACCAGTCCACAAGCAACCGAAAACACGTCTGATCTGTAGGACAGTTCAAGACGTTCAGATCGTTTGATTATAATCAAACTTAAGCAAGCGTTATGTATTAAATTGTTAAAACATCGAAAGTCTATTATCTCAAGTATTACTCGACTTATTTGAACATAACTAGTGTCATACAAACGAGCCATTTCTCAAACTTACGAATAACAAACTTCATAACAATTTGATATGCTGTTCACAAGTTTTGGAAAGAAAAGGAATTCAAAGACTATTCAAAACTTTACCTGATTTGATCAATAACCTCAACATGATTTAAATGTGGTATCGTACTATTTGAACGTTCCCGGTATCGCTCGTGAATAAATTGTTCGAAATTAAGAGTCATTTCTTTTATTTCGCTATTTCTTAAGCCCTAACATTACGTCAAATTTCATATTTTATACTTCAATTACAACATCAATATTTTAGAATCCAAAGAGTGAATATACCTTTATTGGATTCAAGCATTCATGTAAATCTATTTTTACAAATAATAAGTTTGAATGAGAAAGGCAGAGTCTGAACGGATTTTGACAGCACTTTCCATCCGACTTGTAAAGTGCAAGAAAAAGTTGACCGCCATTTTTCTTTGTACCAATCAGTGCAATTGTGTTAAGTACGAGCACGCAGGAAGCAGATATTAGTTTTGCTAAAGTTTGTGCAAACTGTCAGGCTGAAAGTCGAAAAAAGTGTAGGACAGATTCGTGCGAACTGGCAGTAGTGTAGTTGTAAAAGTCGTGCAACGGCTCGGGTGCAAACGAGCACCAAGCGGAGAAAAAGCACCCCAAAATCAAAAGGACATGATTCGACAGAAACTGCAAGAGGAGAACGTGTATATTCCGTAAACATTCAATCCTCAAAATTAATAAATTTGTTTACTTACTAAAACTCATCTTATAATTTATCTTTTGAAAGAAAACTACTGAATTCTCTCGGGACTATTCTTTGCTATTAGATTCTGCTGAAAAATCGTCTCTATACTGTGCCGAAATATTTAGCTTGTACATATAACCGAACGATCTAGTTTGCCGTTTCTCGGTTAAATTTGCCGAGAGCGCAGTCGAATGCGTTACAAAATTCTTGGCATAAAATTACATCTGTCAAACACTAATTACCGAAATTGAATTTGAATACTAGTATAAATTTAATTGAATATGAATACTAATATAAATTTAATAAGCATGTAAGCAATTAAAAACAATACAATTTACAGTCAAATACTTATTTGGAAACAGAAAATACAGTTCTTTTTTCAAGCTATAAAATAATAATCAAATATGATAATAAAATAATTGTATTTGATAAAAAGGGCGGAAAAACTTGTTTTACAAACTATTCATATATACAACAATGTTTTGATGCTGTTCGATTTACAGTGTATACTTTCATTCAATGCCACTTCCGATTCGCACATCCCCCAAAGCTTTCTCCGCTATAAACTTTCAACCATAAAGCGTTCACCTGTTTTTTGTTTTACCTTTCTCTTCCTTCAAGCTCGCATCTTGACGCGTAACTTCATCGTTCCGTTCCTGCTCGGTCTCAAGTTCAACCTGGCAACGCTGCTTCCACTAGTGTTTGGCGGTTTGATACTGTTGAGCAAAAAAGCTTTGATACTTGGCAAAATTGCTCTGTTCGTTTCGGGCTTGTTCGGATATGGCAGCGTGCTTTCACCCGGAATCGGTTATGGTTTCATTCCGCCAGGTATAGGAAGCTACGGGGGATTCCCGGCAAGACCTTACCGGTACAGCGACGCACTAAGCGACAAACCCGACTGGACAAGCAGCCAGCATCATCATCACAATCACCATCAGAATCATCCTAGTGACAATCTGTATCATCAGGATAGCCACATTCAAAGTGATGACAGTAGCAGCGGAGGGTATTATAGGAAGAAAGATAAGTTTTTGAACCTCGACGAACGATTGGAGCCGCAGGTTTCCAGTTTGGTGGATAAATTTTACGAATTTGAGAAACAGCAAATGCTGAAAGATCGAACGACGCGACTTTTCGAGAGGAAGTTCTACGAAGCCGACCGGGACAAGAGAGGTGACCCTGGAACGGACGTTACTAGTGACAGCGCGACCAAAGAAGGCGATGGTTACACGTTTGTAACGGCAGCGGTTGATAATAGTGAACGAAATGGACGATCTCTTCCGACTGACAGTGGGTACAGAAATTTCGCTTGGAGTGGAGAATAGTCACTAATTTTTAGGTTAACCACAAGCGACACTAAATATTAATTACCGAATGTTATCAATAACCATAAGATACAAGTAAGTTTTGGCATGTTGTAAAAAGTGCGTGTTCAATAAAGATTAGTTGAAAAAATTGACAACCAGACAACCATTAGTGCTTTATTACTTCCCGTGAATCAGGTTACTAAGTCATCGTTGCGGCAGGTTCGTAGCTAAGCGAAAAGAAACCAAAAGTAGGACTCCCGCCCAGAGCGTGCGGAATTTAATCACTCACCTAAATAATTAATTCAACTAGGCTTGCGCAGCAAAACGGTAGAATTGAGCTCATGTGTATACGTATGTATGTTTTGTGTCTTTCTTCTTTGCTCACTATTACTCTGTACGTATAGCGTAAATTTCATTTTCTAGAGCTCTGTGGCAGAACTGTTAATGCTGCATAAAGCGAAGCTTTGGGGAAGCCGCTAAGGAATAATTTCCCGTCTACTGATTTTAGGGTCGAAACCCTCGCGATGGGAATGAAACCGATACAGTTTCTGCAATTAACTGCACCTTTGTTTGCTTTCTAACGACACAAAAGTTGACGTGAATTTTTCGTAATTACCAAAACAGCAATTATTTGGCCAATTGGGATGAAACCTTGACTTTGGGCCAAAGATTAAACTCTATAAAAGATGAATGTCACGACAAATGCAAACTACTCAGTTGACAATCAATTCCAGTGAAACATGTAGTGCTGTCAGAAGAATACGATTTAAATAAAAAGTTGTGCGAAAATGTTCTTCATACTTGTCTTTGTAACTTTAGTCAGTACAGTTCGACATTCTTCATGTTTCGTGATAAATGCTGACATAAAAGAGTACAATTCTAGCTCCGCCGTATTGCCGGTGATAAACTTCAGGGACTGTTTCAACTCGGTAGGATTAGTGGACTGTTTTAAAAACATCACAATGCGGTGTTTGAACAATGCCATTAACAGCAATGTAACGCTACGGATTGGAAACTATATGGCAATCAAGAAAAACCCGGTATTTCTTGCAAGTCGCGCGAACGAGCCAACTCCAGTTGGCTGGACTACGATCCTTGCGAAGCTTCGTGATTTTATCAGCTCCCGAACAGTTCAACTCAGTTTACTAGCTCCGGACGGGCGTTCACTGATTCCGCTTTCATTGGAAGGCCGCGGCAAGAAACACAAACACAAGCAACATGGTGGGATGTACATGATGGGTGGGGTGGCCTTCATGGCGATGATGGCTCAACTGGTGCTTGGCAAGGTGGCGCTGCTGGCGGCGGTTGCTCTCATTATGGCTAAAATTGCGCTCATCTTCTCTACGCTGGTAAATAACCTTGGATTTCTTTATCATTCGATTCAATCGTCCAACGGTTATCGTCGATAGTAATTAGTGGTAAACGATGGCGGAAATATGACAAATGGGATCTCTTTGCTTCGTCATTCGTTTCAGAATGGTTTCAAAAAGGCAGCCGCTGGTGCTGTTGGTGGGGGCGCGGGCACAGAACACGTAGTGTATGAGCATTCGTCGCACGGATCAGGAGGTGGCGGGAGTGGATGGCAACGCAGTATTGAACCGAAGCGGCAGAGTGGTGGACTATACGAAGACGATGATCTACCTTATCGACGAAAGCGACCAGAATATGACTATAAAGATCTGGAAGGCGCGTGAGAAGGCAGGCGCTTCGGCGTTTGAAATAGTGTATATAATTTTAATACATTATCAGATAAATTTTATGTTTTGATTGTAATGTTCGAGTTTTGTCTAAGCAGGAAAAAACGGATTTTAATATAACGATAATTACATTACTTATTGAATGTAAATGGCAGTGAAAATTATAAAACTCGATGCAATAATATTACTGAATAAACGTTTGAATTACCATATTTATGATTTCAGCGTCATCAACACCGGTAGCGATTACGCCAGCGCTAGGTTGCACATCAATTATGGATCGTTGTGTTGCAAAGGAAGACACGTAACGTTAGAGTCGTTACCACTGAAGGGCAATTTACAACAAATCATGATGCTACCGCAACCAAACTTCGATCGATAGCTAGTGCAGCCAAACCATTTCTGGCCGGTTGAACTGGTTTCCCTAGTCCAATGCATCTCCTTTTTCTTACCTTGCCAGTGACTCGGTAAGGAAAACTTTATAGCCCCGTTTTACCCTATACAATCACTAGTCGAGTTAACAACATAAACATCGGTGAAATCAATTTCCATAATCGAGCAGGTACTTGACCATGGCTACTACAACCACCGTTATTGTTTTCAAGAGTGGGAGAAATGTGTACAATTTGCATTCTCACTTGCTTTATGTAAAGTATAAGTGCAAAAAACGCATAATTGGTCGATGGAATGTTGATAGGAAATAGTCAACTCATCGTTGCGCTAGGATATCGAAACGTAGGAAAGTAAAATGTAGAAGGTAAATAAAGTTGAAGGTAGGAAATTCCAACATCATACTCCCAATGACCGCTGTAATTAAAAATTAAGTGAAAGTGAATCGGGTCCATCACCAAACCAATCACTTAACTGTTCCAATCATAATTTGTCAAGAGTATTCGCCTGTTGAGTACAATATATTCGACAGGCTAGTACTAAATACTACTAAAAATTGATATGCCTTATGTAGGCATGTCAATAAATATTTACGGTTTCGCCAGAGGTTTCAGATTGGAGAAAATTCCACTCAACCACTAATCCCTACATTCATATTCTCACGCAAACTCTAAAATTTGTATTCATAGTTCACCGTTGAAAGGATGCAAGCCATCCTTTCAACGGTGAACACCTTCCGGTTATTTCACAGAATCGATTATTTTCAGTCAGCATATTTGCGATGTTAATGTTTTAGGTTGTTAGATAAACTTCACAGAAAAATGACTTTTAAAATGCTGATACTCTATGTTGCGGCAAATTATTATCCTGCTATACTGCGAGAGTAACTTTTTAAACGTATGTTTCAACAAAACATCGTCCGCATGTCTTGATACAATCCCTCTCCTCTGTTGATCGGCTCTTTTTATGAGTCGACTGCAAGTTTAGTTTTCATGACGCACAAACAAAAACCGCATAAGATATGTACCATGTTGAGTAACTATCTCAGAAGAGGTTTCTAGAAATTATCAAAACAATAATAATTACGTTGGAGAACTTATCAAAAGACAGAAAAAAAGATCCAAGAAGGGGTTTGTGCGCAGGTGCCAGTCAAGAAATGGAATCGCAGATATTAGAAAACTGATTTGTTTTGATAGTCGAAACAATATATCGATTCATTATCTTCTGAAAGGCTTGTTCAATGGCTGTAAGATATTGCAAAAGTGATATCACTCCAAGTACATGACAGCTCACATTTTTACAATGCACAGTGAAGCACTTAGAACATCAAACGTAATCAAAATTATTTTAAAGGATTTTTGGACTGAAAACGTATCATGGGTCGAAATATAGTATAATAAATAGTTGTGACTGGAAATTTTCATGGAATATCCCACCTTTGAGTGATTTGTTATTTTTCTGATGATGTAGTTCGGATTCAATGAAGCATACCTGTTATGATGAAGCATACCTTTTAGATCAATGAGGTTCAAGGTTAACACTGTTTTGTTTATTATTCAATCTAAGCACTCAGAAGATTCTGAAGAGTCACTATAGGATTATCATCATTGTTCGTGTGTACGAACATTTCACTCGCAACATTTGCATTGCCTAGGATGAAGAAGTTTGATCGTTTTTCTTATATTTTATTATGCAAAGTAGGAGTCACTGGATATCAAGGATAACGTCTAAGCAGTTTCAAGAACGTAATCTGCAAACTATTATGTATGTATGTCTTGGAACTAAGGCAACAACACTGCAGGAAGCTGAAAAATTGCAATTTTTTATTGATTTTTACAATGATGTAACTCACGAGTTCGGATTGGTTCGGATGGTCTAATACCACCAGTTTAACTAGAAACATACAGGCTTTCATTTGCAATTGACTGTTTACATTGAAACTCATTGATACTTAACTTACTTCATATAATATGACTTATGAAAAATCTCATTCACAGCATTTTTGTGTTTATTAAAATGTTTCCTGGCAATATCAAGACTGTTCATAAGTCTTCCAAGTTTACAGATTGATTGAACTAACCTTCTTTGACAATGCAATAACAGAAAACTCAAATTTTATCGATTCGGATGCTCATGAGCTGTCAGAAGATTTAGTAGGTATCACACTTCAAAATGAGACTATTCATGTTATTACTTGATTTACTCCTAAGTGCGATGTAGCTCATAGACACGTTTTAACGTAGTACTACGTCTTGCGACAACATAGCAACTCTAATTTTCCACCTTCAAATGCTTGAAACTCAGTCAGACTTCCTCTAGCCTTACAACCATCAATTGAAAAATCTGCAATATACGGAAAATTGATATTTTGTAACGCCTATTTTGACCAATCAGAGCCAACACAATGCCAGATATCAGGCGAAACTCTCAGTGTTAGCCTAAATCAACTAAACAATCAATCACTACCATTCTTCCCCAACACTGCCAACACCAAAGTATACAATCGATTTGACTTTCTGAATGATTTGTTGTTGTTATTTTACTCTCAGTAGTCACTTATAGAAGCTAGCATGCAGAAATTTAGTCATCATTGTCTATTCAACCACTGTAGCAAGAGGATAAATCTAGATTGGCGCAGTAGGTGGTGATTTTAAATATAATTTGTTTGGTTTTTACTGCCGCACCCGCTCATTTTATTGTGGTCTTTCATAGTAGACGGACCAGCAAAGAAATCTGGCGAACCGCACTCGTGGTTCAAATCAACTCTCGTCTGTGTGGTAAGCACTGTTGTATACACGCAAAAGTTGAAGTCTTGTACAATCATTGTGTCTTCCCGATTCGCACAAATGTTGCACAGAAATCGCACAATAAATGTGTGAAACGCATAACGCAACAGTTGTACTGCGAATACATTGACATAGAACGAAAGAAGAATATGTATCATATACCGACACTTTATTCCTCACGTCGAGTGTATTAGTGACTGCTACTCATGGAGCAGTGCAAGCAGCAAACAACAACTTGTGAACTCTAGCGGAGGCTTAGCGTGGTTGGTAACGTCTCCGCCAACCACGCTCGACGCCTGGGTTCGAACCCCACCGCCGACATAGGTGTCGATGGTTGTGAGGTGGCGTGATCCACTCACAACCAACCCAATTGGTCTAGATTCAATCCTAGCCGACACCGGGAGATTTTCCGAGGCGAAAAATCTCTGGGATCACGCCTTCCATCGCATGAGGAAGTAAAGCCGTTGGCGCCGGTCCGTTAATCAACGGGTCGTGAGTTAGGGTCCTGGGTGGAGTCGCTTCCCCGGGCGTCGGTAATTGGCACTATAACAGTGGCGGAACTAGACCGACGGTAAATAAGCGAGAATAAAAAAAAACTTGTGAACTCACTAGATTTAAATAGCTATAATACTCGATCGATTTATCTCGATGGATTTGGTCATTAAAGCCATTGAAAGATTTGCAAAAAAAAAAAACGAAACATAATTCTGTTCACAACATTTTGTAATCAACGCTAGCTTCACCGCAAAAACTAGCAAAACCCTCCATTCCACAAAGCCACAAAAGCGTTGCTGATTTTTCATGGCAACACTTGTAAATTGTGAATAATTATTATTTTTCATTCTGTGCACGCGCTTTTTTCTCAAGCGACGAGAGAAATTTCTCTCTCGCTCGTAGAATTTTCATGTATGTGCGACAAGACTAGACACGTCACATATAATTTGCAGGTTGCTCTTTCGCTTCTTTTTCGGTTCGCATTGCGACGCGCAAGGCGATATCTCGTTGCTTCACGAAATGAGCGAGACACCCGTGCTGTACATACTTGATACCAGTGTTGTTAGTCTCACTCATACTGTCGGTGCGTGCTTGCTGCTATTCAGAGGAATGCATGAAGAAGAAAAAGTATCTCGAAAGCGTGTGTGCAAAAGACTTGAAAAGCGTAGCATATGTCTTGTCCTCAAGCAGAAAGGAGAAGAATGGTTTTGCTTCTCGCTCGCTTTGCAATGCTGCTTGATACCAGGTGAAACTGTTTAGGTGTAGTAGTTTGAAGCTGCCAAATACATTGGAGAAACGCTAGAGCATTAATTGTGTTATGCCCAACACGCAATCATTGTACTGGTTCCGAATTACATCAACAATTGCGCTAAAAACGCACAATTTTATACTGGTTTCGCACCATCCACCTTTTGCGTGTAGGCATGTCGGTAGCACTGCTGAACATGTCATTCTCTCCGGATCTGGCGCGTTTGCTTTCAGCTGTTTGGGCATTGCTAATAGTTATTTTGCGTGTTTTATTTAGCTATTTTCTTAATTCAAATTTCTCAGTAACGCTATGTTTAGATGACTTTTGGAACTTTAAAAGACAAGGTTTTTGTGGCTTACCTTTTAGGATATCTTCTACGGGTGAAAAGCAATTAATGTTCCAATTCTCGAAATACCTATAGGTATACGTGTAGTAGCTTTACCAAATAAATAACTATGCCGTAAAAATCATTCTTTATGACAAAAAAGGAGCAGATTTAAACTGATTTTAATCAATTTTAAAAAATATCTTCAAACTTTTTATATTACAAAACATATAAGTTGCACTTCTAAGTTGAATCAGAAGATATATTTTTCATTTGTCCCATTCAGAGATATCAGAATTTGAAAAAGGCGTATTCCGAAAATAAAATGCTTATAGCCTTTTTGCCCGAAAAAGGAATCTTAACAGTTCAATAACCAAACGTGGCGTCTTTTAAAATTTTCAAAAGACATCTGAACATAATATTACTGAAAACTTTTGATTAAAAATAATGTGATCTACAACTTCATCGAAAATAATATACAATATCTCAACAAGCAAAAATATCACTGATTTCAGGACCACCCTACTTTTTACTTACTTACTTACTATTTAAATATTTAAAGCGACTTCTCCGTAGAGAGTATGGCACAAGAAAAAATCAAAAACTATATTTCCGCCTAAATTGTCTTTCTGTACCATTTAACGGTGTCAGTATCGTGACACCAATGGCACTGTTTAGTGCCTCAAAATTATTCAATTGAAGTAGTTTTATTTTTTTGCTACTCGCCAAAACGTCGCAAGTAGCTTGAGCTAAGGCTTAATTGACCACCACCGTTTGCTACTTCGTTTGCTACTGACCAGAATCGATCGAAATTGAACATCGAATTTGTTTATTGTTGCTTGGGATAATTTATTCGATGTGCATCTCAAAAAGATAGATCAATGAAAGGAAGGTGAAGGATGCTACTAGAGGTCGGATATACTGCTTTACAATCCACAAGCATCATATGTTATGTTGGTACTTTACATACATGAGCCAGCTACGTTTCTTATTAATATCAAAATGACTGTTAATCATGCATCCAAAACCTTGAAATATTAGAAAAATGCAAAAATCCGTATAAACAACTGAGTTATCATAACCAAAAATACAATCAACACCGCTTCATGCCATCCGGACCAACATTCCTACCCAATTTTTAAAAATGGTTCATATACCAACAATAATCCAAAAGCAAGGCAAATCATAAAATGAGCGTTTGAGTGCCATAGCGGTAGGGCTCAAAACTTTCGTCTTCTCGGAAAAGTCCCAATTCAAAATTTTAGCTCAGTAGGACATCGGGAACACGTGCCTCAGGATGGTCATAGTGTCAGTTTTTGATGCCATATATTTTAAAATGCATGAAACGTCGGAATTTGGTGTTAACTCGAAAAAACAATTTTCTGAAAAAAAAAACGCTTTTTGAGTCTTAGAAGATTTTCAAGCTTGAAGTCAATGGCATATAGGGTATCGAACGTCTTCGTCAGTGGTTTTCTCCGGCCCTTTTTTGCATAAGATTGCTGCAGAAAAACTGCCGAAGAAAACCACTGACAAAGACGTTCGATACCCTATATAAACTTAATCAACTTTCGAATTTCGTTTAGCGGTAGAGCCCAAAAGTTTCGTCCTCTCGAATAGAACCCCTAAGCCAAATTTCAGCTCGATCGGACATCGGGAACACGTGCCGCAAAGTGGTTGAAGTTTCAACCTTTTGACCGATAAAAATAATGCACAGGTGCCAAATTTGTTAAAAATGTATGAAACGTCGAGATCTGGTGTTAACTTGAAAAATTATTTTCTACAAAAAAATCGAGTTTTTGGGACGTAGAAATCTTTAAGCTGGGAGAGTGTATTGAATATCAAAATAAGGATTGGAATGCAATCGATGATCATAATAGTATTGTAACATATCCTATATTGATTTCAAACTTGCGAACTATGCATATATTAAAAACAAATTAAACTGTGTCAATTGGCAACAAATTTTTAGAGATGAAGGAAATGTCGAATCATCTGTTAGCGTCTTTTACAAAATTCTGTACAACATCATCTCTCAAGAGATTCCATTGAAGAAAAAACGACGCCACGCTAACACTAAACATCCAGTCTGGTTAAGCAGACAAATAAAAAATTTAAAAATCGCAAACAAAAAGCCCACAAAATTTTCAAAAAACACAAAAGCAGTGAAAATCTAGCAATTTACTTGGAAATATATGATCAACTTCACTTTGCAATCAGTAATGCATTTGAAGAATTCGATGCAAAAACGGAGCTAGAAATTAAGTCTTGTCCAAAAAACTTCTTCAATTACGTCAAAACAAAACTGAAATCAGACAATTTTCCATCAATAATGCAACTCGATGAACATGCTGGTGATAACTCGGAGAAAAATTGCAATCTCTTTGCAAATTTTTTCCAGGAAATCTATACCACATTTTCCGAAGAAAATCGCCACCGCGAATATTTTTGCATTTTATCCAGAATATCCAAGAAACGTTGGTGTCAACCAACTTCAGGTACAAGATGTTTTGCAGGGTCTACGAAATTTAGACGCTTCCAAAGGACCTGGACCTGGCGGAATTCCTCCAGCACTCATGAAAAATATTCCGAAGGAACTTACATCTCCTTTGTTCTGGCTGTTATTCCGAAGGAACTTACATCTCCTTTGTTCTGGCTGTTCAATATGTCGTTGAAAACTGCAGTATTCCCAAATATATGGAAAAGCTAATTTTTGGTGCCTATTTTCAAATCTGGACGGAAATCTGACATACATAATTATCGTGGAATCGTTATTATCTCTTGTTTTCCTAAACTCTTTGAGGCAATTGTCAATGAAAAAATATTTGCTCAAGTCAAAAATCGAATAACAGACAAACAACCCGGCTTCTTCAAAGGCCGCTCTACAACCACAAATTTACTTGAATTCGTAGATTACTCATTGAATACAATGGATAATGGGAACCATGTTGAAGCTCTCCATACAGACTTTAGCAAAGCATTTGATCGTATTGACATACCGTAATCTGGGGTGACTTTGATCACTTTTTTGATTGTATCTCAAATATTTTCAGAATATACTGAAAACAATATTATTCGATATTTTTAAAATAAGTACTGGCATGCATTGAAAAAGATTCAGTCACTATTTCAAAAGTTTAACAACATTTTTGCTGTTTCTAAATATGCTTTAAAAATTTTACACCAATCAACATTCCGGGGTGACTTTGATCACTTCATTATTTTGATGAATTTGGTGTAACACTTCGCTACTTTCACTAAATTGAACAGCCTTAAACGGCTTAAACGAGTTTATAAATATGGAAAGCAATTTGGGGGCCATTCACATTCTACGTGAACAGTTTATAATGGCGAATGTACAAGATTCATACAAAATTTTCAGAATATATTTGAATTGTTATCCACTGAGAGAGAAGGTGGTCTAAAATCCTAAAAAACTAGTCCACGAGGAATATGACATATGAAATTGGCCAAATTTGCATGTTACTTCACGTCTTGGGTTTTTGTTAAGAAGAAATATGTAATGCGCTGTGGAGAATATTGGGACTCAACATTGCCTTTTAGGAAAAACTTGCAAAAATAACAATAAAATGTATTGTTATTATATTTGTTCATCCTAAGAACTAAACTGGGAACAAAATAAAAAAAACTTTACGTATCGCAACTTGTTGTTTTGAATCTGCTTGAACCGATTGTTTGTATGCAACAAAAATCGCCAAAAATACACTTTATTTTCAATTAATATTTTAGCATGAAAAATACTCTTTAAATAGCAGGAAATGCATGAGTAGTAACAATGCGAACATATATCCACGCATTCAGTGAAGATTATTACAAGTCCCAAGCACTACGAGCGGTTTTTTACCACATTTTCAAAAAAGAGATACAGTGATCAAAGTCACCCCGGTGATCAAAGTCACCCCAGTTTACGGTACCAATGCTACTTTTTAAACTGCAAAAAATTGGAATTGAGTCTGGTCTCCTGAAGTGGCCTAAATCGTATTTAACAAATAGGCAACAAATAATAAAATTTGATGGAAAAAAATCGAATCCCATTCAAGTTACTTCAGGTGTTCCCCAAGGCTCCCACTTAGGACCTCTTCTTTTTATTTTGTTCGTAAACGACATTTCCTTCATCTTCAAAAATATTAAAGTTCTAATACAAGGTCGCTTCTTACGCGTTTTTTTACGCGGGTTTATTTTCACGCGTTTCTTTTTACGCGGATTCCGGAATTTACGCGGTTTTTTTACGCTGATTTCAGTTTCCCTTCACTCGGAATGCAGAATTAACGCTGGGTTTTTTACGCGGATTCCGGAATTCACGCGGTTGTTTTACGCGGACTCCGGAATATACGCGTTTTTTATCCCCGTTTTTTTAGGCGGCACGTATCCCCCGCGTGAAAAGCGGCTTTACTGTATATGCCGACGACATGAAGCTGTTTTTGGAAATAAAAAATCAAGAAGACATCAATGTATTTCAGAATGAAATCCACACATTTTACATCTGGTGTAAGAAAAGCTTACTTGAAGTAAATGTAAAAAAATGCAATGTAATATCCTTTAGCAGAAAATTAACAACGTCCAAAATTGTAATTGCATTAGGGGATCGGAATGTGAAAAAATGTGATAAAGTTAGGGATTTAGGAATAATCTTAGATTCTAAACTCAATTTCATCGACCACTATAACACTATCATACACAAGGCAAACAACATGTTAGGGTTTATCAAACGCTTCTGCTACAACTTTCAAGACCCGTACACTATCAAAACTTTGTATATTGCCTATGTGAGGTCAATACTGGAATACTGTAGCATTGTGTGGTCTCCTCATCCTGGCGTACATGAAGAAAGAATAGAATCAGTACAAAAGCAATTTCTACTATATACTCTTCGTAAGCTAGGTTGGACCGCACATCGTCTTCCGTCATATGAAGCACGCTGCATGTTGATTGACATTCAAACATTAAAAGAACGGCGAGAGTACGCGATGGCTTCATTTGTAAACGATATCATTTCGCAGAACGTTGACTCAGCAGTACTACTTTCTAAATTGAACTTTTATGCACCCATTCGACAACTTCGACACCGTAGTTTATTTGCGCTTAACCATCATCGTACGGAATACGCAAAAAATGGACCTATAAATAGTATGATGAATTCTTATAATCAACACTGCGAAGCCATTGACTTTACGATGTCCCGGTATAAACTGAAACAGTATTTCAAGTCCTTGAGGCTGAGGACACAAAATAAATATGTTTTATGTTTGTGTATAATTTAGAAATTAATGTAACCAGTCTACAGGTCGGCGTGCGACCAGACCGAGCCAAGCGCCAAACACATTGTTTTGAGTAATTAGCAATTGAAGTTTGACCACCCATAAATTAATCGTGTTTGAATTTATCACTGATTCAATGCTAACACGTAATGAACAGGGCTTAATGAATGTCCTGTTATCATAAATACACGAAAAATAGCAATAATTGATAAAATATTTGGTTTTTATTTTTGACACTTATGCACTCAGTTCACTCTGGTCGAACAAAAATTTTAAAAAATGGTCTTCAGTTCGGTCTGGTCTAACGTATTTACTACAACATATCAACTTGACTATTAAACAAGCTAATTTTTCTCACTAGTCAAACGTAATACATAGATATCAACGCTGCTTTAACTCTCAGTCCAATCTGTATCAAAAATTATACAGCTGATAGACAAACAAAGCTTTATTTCTGTTGCTCTATTTCCTGGTGCCAAAGCGCACCAAGTGGTAAGTGTTGAGATAGTATGGGTATTCATGTCGAGCTCGTGAACAAATACCCAGCCGTAAAAATACTCACCTCCATTGACGAGTAATGGAAGATACACAGTTTACGGCTGGGTATTCGTATACGAGCTCGATGTGAAGACCCCTAGTATCAATATGAATTGCTCTGGTATTTTGAAGCGAGTATTGTCTAATTTTATTGATTTAACGTATATTAACCCAGACCTGACGTTGTTACAAGAAAAAAATTAATTTTATTTGAAAAATGTCGAATAAAAATAAAATGCACTTGGTTCGGTCTGGCTCAACAAGATCTTGAAAAAAAGTGATTTGCCTATTGAAACGAAGTTCGGCTCTACGAAAACCAACTCGCTGTTTATTTATCTAATTCTGATGACAGTCGTATTAACGAGCTGCCCGGAGCGGAGAAATCAGTTACTGGTTAAAATAAATCGCAAAGTTTGCGTTTAAATTACAAACAATCACTTTCTTTAGATGCCATGTCTGTGTTTACGGTTCACTCTGGTCGAACGCAATTTCGTTCTTTGCACAAAGTGCTACAGAGATTTTTTATTATAACACGCCTATGAACTGTTCAAATGATTTCATTCTTCAATGGAACATAGATTATCAGTTTGCACATCCACTGGTGCTAATAACTCAATTTTAAAGAAAATGGCGCTTGGCTCGGACTGGTCGCACGCCGACCTTATATGATTGACGAAATAAATAAATAAATAAATAAAATTTAAATTTATTATAATACGACACTGCTAGCATATTATATGCGATATTTCATTAGGGTGGCTCAGTCATTCGGGTGGTCTTTTTTGTCAAAATTTTGAGAAAAATACAGAAAAAACCGATTTTAAACGTAATATAAGGAAGAAAATTAAGAAAATTCAACATTGCTTCAATAACAATACTTGGCATGAGGAATGAAGCAATTCAATTCGAGCTAATATATATCGTAACAGCTTTAGTGTTGGACTCAGCGTGCTTGGCTTCCAGCTCTCCAGGCAACAGCAAACGTACGGAAGTATGAACTTGACGGCTTTTCCACTTCTCTTCGGTGACATCTTAACAATATGCCTATTGCGAAAAAAAATCTCGCTTTTATTAAGTTGACAGTATAACTTTCAGTGAACATTTGACATTTAAATTACATTAAATAAAAAGATAAGTAAAAACTAATGTACTTCGCGCACAACGTTCGTCTGTATACCTAAAAACAGTATGCAAAGCAGTCCGTTCCTTTTTTTCACATTCCTTTATTCCATCACATATGTGGCGCCGCCTAGTTGTAACGTTAGTCATCTCCGTAGGTTTAATACCCACCTAGACAATCACACGATCAGTTTCGTTCATCGGTACATTGCTATTTCATTCAATCGAATTTGTAATGTCTGGTCGTGGAAAAGAAGGCAAAGACAAGGAAAATACAAAATCCCGTTCACCTCGTACTGGCCTTAAATGAAACCAAAATCATAAAATCACGCGCAGGCTCGACAAGCAAATGCAAACACAAATTCAATCAACTATTTGGTTAGAGACGTTATGCTAAATAACCGCAAAGTGAGCGATCTAGTTATCACCATAGACACTACAAAACTGACATCGAAATGCTACAATTAGTGTATTATTTAAAATGGAGACTACCGTTTTTACTTGTAGCCCAAGTTCAGCCAATGTACTATTTTACAGCTCCGAGTGTGATAGCGATTCTTTCAAGGTTCGATATGAATCTTGTAGTAATTCTCACAGAGCTCATCCGTATCGGCTCTACAAAATCTCCCCAAACGACTTTGCCTATACACCCGGTGCGACTGTTCTCCGGGTAGAGCGGCGCCTAACAGTGTCTGTTCTTCAGAGAAGCTGCTGAGGATAAAAAGATACGCCACATCAGCTACAAGACAGCAGTTCTGCCATGTGGAATAACCATTGTAACCCTATTAGAGCGGCATGGCGAAAATAACACGAACTAATTGTTCGTGAAAATGATACGGATCGGAAAAAATCGGCAACTATCTAGGCGACGACAATTACTTCATCATGTGCACTGCCCACATGCGTTGTGACCGCCAAGAGTATGCCTAGAGTGCGTGACCCGTTGATAGCAACCAAATAGTCCCTTACTAGTATCGAGAACTTGCCTAGAAGTGGTGAGTGGTGGGCCGTCGACTCCTCGCAAAAGCCACATGTACCCGGAAGCATATCTGACGGAGCGAGTAGTGCCACTTCGATCACCCAAACACACAAACTCGCTCATTGAGACTGATGCCAGTACGGCCCTAATGATTGCAACTGGTAACAGAGGAATCGGATATCAGTTGGATTTTCGTAATATCCCACGACTTCGGTTTGGCATATGCATCGAGCTCCATTGGTAAAAACGGGTTACAACGACTTGAAACGGCGGGGGTGTACCCGATGCAGAGATCTACATTTCCGTTAAACCTGACACGTCTTCCAGTACGATCCGCGTCCATTGCCTGGTAGGAATCAGATAGAAGTAGGCAGGCTTCTTCCGTTCTCTTGATTTTTGCCCAAATTTACTTTTCTACCTGCCAAACCCCTTAGAGAACTAGACTTTCCCTCACACAGAGTGAGTAATTATCCACATTTAGGCGTAGAGTATTTCAGTCACAGAGTTCCTTTTCACTCTTTATCATCACATGTTAGGGATAAACATTTATTTGCTCTCTCAGTTTAAGAGGGAGTAGTTTTCGTTAGCTTCTCCTTTACTAGAAGAGAAGTTGGCCAAATATCAAAACATTTGGGTTCACATTGAAGCCACATCCTAACCGTTTTCGAATTTGATATTATAGGAAGATTCACAACTCACCATGGGTGCGTATTCTGCAGAAAGTTCGATTTTATACTGTTTTTGTCACACCCCAGAGCGATGAGAACGGTAACGCAATGCTCAGTTGGTCGCCGAGCAATTTATTTCATTTTTCTTGCGTGCGCGGATGAGCAATTTACAAGAGTTTCACTGGATTTTTGCTCTGTCAAATTAGGAGCGTTTTTTTCGTCAGAGAAACTCTTACTCTGCGCTCTCTCTACAGCAGATGGTGTGATGCACATTGAATGTAAGCTCGCAGTTGTTCAGAGGGAAGAAAACTCTTTCTCTTTAAGATGAAGATGAGCAAAACAAAGCCTGGAAGTAGGATCATATGTCTGCTCTAAAGATGGTCCCTGGTCCTGTGAACCCTACCATGCGACCAAATAGGATAGCAGTTAGAAGAGGGACCCATCATCGAAGAATCATGAACTAAGCCCCTCGCACGTAAGTGCGATCCAGCGATCTCGCAGAAAAAAGCGGAGTCTAATGCATTGAAATCCAAGACTGGGAAGGTAACAAGACAAGGTTACAAGGATGGACACTAGGCCCAGAGCAGCCGTGCTATCCGCACAGCTCGGTGCTAGTTCATGGCGTAGCCACGGGGTTACCGTAGTAGGAAAAAGGCACCAAGCAGGATGCAAACACCAGCACCAGCGCCAGAAAGGTGAAAAGACTAAACAATCATAGAAGGTCCAAAGGGGCGGAGCATTGAGGACGCCTTCATACTTATGACGGACGGGTACAAGTACTCCAAGGTCTTGAAGAAAATGAAAGGCGAAACCCAGCTCGAGGATTTGGGAGCGAATGTGCAGAGCATCCGTTTATCTCGCATCGGCGAAATGATTTTTCAGCTCCGCAAAGATGCTAAAAACAAAAGCACTACCTGAAAGACAGTAGCCGAGAAGGTCGTGAGAAAGATTAGAGATGACCAAAGAATCACCGAGGAAAACGATAAGGAAGTGGACACCGAAGCAATTCGCCACCCCCAAGGGTCCAGCAAAGGGTGGGCCAATCGGCAGATGGAAACTAACAGTTGGTTGGTCACTTTGTTTCTTGAGCGATCAACGGTGACTTCCATTGAGCACGGTTTGTTGAGTGGGGAAGTCGCTGTACGAACCAAAGGGGACAGAACTTCTTGAAAACTTTTGCAAAGCTCTTCCTAGATTTGATCAACGTTGGAACCAAAAGTACCTTCATCAGATATGGTGCGGAGTCGGTCATCGACGTGACGTTCTGCAGCCTGTTAGGCGAGGGAGGTAGTTTATTACACACTATTACCACATTATCGCGGGCGTGTGACGCCAGCATACCTAAGACTCGCCAGTCTAGGAATGGAAAGTCACCGGTTGATTAGTAGATCGAAGCAATACCAATAGCAATAATAAGCTCAACGAAACAATTGAATGATTTCGCATATCTTCTTCAGCTTTTTTAGTTTTTAAATAGTTTATTTGACACGGCACGATACAATTTATGTTTAACTGAGCCAAGTACATTTTTTTTAAATTCTAAATTAGCAGGGAAAAGAGGGAGGCCTATTCTTTATTCTCGCGGCCGACTACGAGCTAGTGGGGATTAAAGGTGAGAGGAGGGGAGTTACAATTTTGATTTTAACTATATTGAGTTATACGATTTATTTATTTGTACATGGCTAAGCAGTGATGTTCTATTTGAGCAGTTTGGACTGAGGTGTCTGCGTGAACATAAAGATGCCGAGTCTTCGTTTGAGTGTCTCCAGCTTAGTGTATCATCTTCTTTCAGCGTGTAGCGGGAATGGTAATCTAACGAATAGATAGAAGAGTTTCATATTTTAATACCAGCGTGTTTTATGAACACGTATAGCTGTGTCATGTACTGAAGATCACCGCTTCCCAGAATGTCTCTAACGGGTACGTTCGGTTGTTTTTCTCGGGCCCGAAGGGAATCTATAAGCTCAGACCTAACACCACAGTATTCGGTACACGACCAAACAACATGCTCGATGTCATGGTAGCCATCGCCACAAACGCAGTGATTACTGTCTACAAGCCCTATACGAAAGAGATGCGTGTTTAACGTATAGTGATTGGACATAAGTCTGGACATCACGCGAATGAAGTCCCGACCTACATCCAACCCCTTGAACCATGCTTTCTTCGATACCTTAGGAAAATGGAATGTAGCCACCGTCCCAGTTCATCTGAGTTCCATGATGATTGCCAACTGTTGAGTGTTCTCTGACGCAAAATGCGAAAAATTCATCATAAGCAATTGATCTTTCATAAATATCGCCGTCAATAGCACCCACCTTAGCTAAAGAGTCAGCCTTTTCGTTACCCGGAATCGAGCAATGAGAAGGGACGCACGCTAAGGTAACCCGGTAATTTTTATCTGTTAAAGCACTTAAAAACCGCCGTATTTTCCCCAGGAAATACGGGGTGTGCTTCACAGGCTTCATTGATCGCAGAGCCTCAATGGCGCTGAGACTATCTGTGAAGATGAAGTAGTGGTCTATGGGTAGGGTTTCGATGATTCCAAGAGAGTACTGAATAGCAGCAAGTTCTGCGACGTACACGGAAGCAGGAGCATCGAGTTTGTAGGAGGCGGTAAAATTTTCGTGGAAAACACCGAAGCCAGTGGACTCATCTAGATTAGATCCGTCAGTGTAAAACCTTTTATCATAACTAACATGTTTAAACTTATTGGAAAAAAATCTTAGGGATCTCTTGGGGTCGCAATTGATCCGGGATACCAGAAATGTCTTGTTTCATGGTGGTGTCGAAGAATATAGCATTATAAGAAGTAGCTAAAAGTGCGACATTGGAGGAATCGTATGAAGAAGGATTAATATCTTGAGCCATATAGTCAAAATATAAAGTCATAAATCTGGATTGAGATTGAAGGTCAACCAACCTCTCGAAATTTTCAATTACTAATGGGTTCATAACTGTGCATCGAATTAGCAACCGGTAAGAGAGATTCCAAAAACGATGTTTCAACGGAAGAATACCCGCTAACACTTCAAGACTCATCGTATGGGTCGACTGCATGCAACCCAAGGCAATACGCAAACAACGATATTGTATTCTCTCTAATTTTATAATGTGCGTGTTCGCGGCGGAGCGAAAGCAGAAACAGCCGTACTCAAGAACTGACAATATCGTTGTTTGGTATAACCTTAGAAGGTCTCCTGGGTGAGCACCCCACCAAGTTCCGGTAATCGTACGAAGAAAATTAATCCTCTGTTGGCATTTTTGTGTCAGATACCTAATATGACAAGCCCAGGTGCATTTAGAGTCGAACCAGACCCCGAGATATTTAGCGACTAAAACCTGAGAGATCGTTTTACCCGTTAGTAGGAGCTGCAGCTGAGCTGGGTTATGCTTCCTAGAAAAAACGACCAGCTCAGTTTTCTCCGGAGAGAATTCGATACCCAGCTTAAGAGCCCATTCAGACAAATTGTCTAAGGTATCTTGCAATGGTCCTTGCAGATCGCTAGCCTTGCCACCAGTAATGGATACAACGCTATCGTCTGCAAGTTGCCTTAGCGTGCATGAATTTGCAAGACATTCATCGATATCATTGACGTAAAAATTATATAAGAGAGGACTTAAACATGAGCCCTGGGGGAGGCCCATGTAACTAATTCGGAAAGTTGTCGAATCGCCATGTGAGAAATACATATGCTTTTCTGACAACAAATTGAGCAAAAAGTTATTCAAATTTGGTGAAAGTCCCTGCGAATGAAGTTTCGCGCTTAAAACTTCTACAGAGACAGAGTCAAAAGCCCCCTTAATATCCATGAACGCACAAGCCATTTGCTCTTTTCGAGCAAAGGCTAGTTGAATTTCAGTAGAAAGCAACGCTAGGCAATCGTTCGTCCCTTTGCCCCGGCGAAAGCCAAATTGAGTATCTGAAAGTAACCCGTTTGTTTCGACCCATTTATCTAACCGTAAGAGGATCATTTTCTCCATTAATTTCCGGAGGCAAGAGAGCATCGCAATCGGCCTATATGAATTGTGATCAGAGGCAGGTTTCCGAATAGCAATGACTTTTACCTCCCTCCAGTCATGCGGAACAATATTTAGCTCAAGAAACTTGTTGAACAAATTCAACAAGCGTCTTTTTGCAGAGTCGGGTAGATTCTTCAACAGGTTGAATTTTATTCTATCTAACCCTGGAGCCTTATTGTTGCACGACAGGAGAGCCATTGAAAATTCCAACATCGAAAATGGAGGCTCTTCCGTAGTTACTAACAACGCGTCGCGAAAGGTTTTCTGTTCCGGTACAGAGTCCGGACAGACCTTTTTGGCAAAATCGAGTATCCAGCGATCTGAATACTCCTCACTTTCATTCGAAACGTCACGGTTCCGCATGCGCCTGGCGGTATCCCAAAGAGTGCTCATCGCTGTTTCCCTGGACAACGCGTTTACGAACCGCCGCCAGTACCCGCGTTTTTTCGCCTCTACTAAGCTCTTCATCTGCCTGCCCAGTGCCTCGTACTTTCGAAGCAGGTTGACAGTGCCGTACTCCCGGTAGTCCTCATACGCCGCGGACCTTCGCGCGTACAGCTCAGAGCACTCTTTGTCCCACCATTTGTTGGGAGGGCGCTGTCTAATCGTTACCCCGGGTATCGGTTTCGTCTGAGCTTGAGTCGCGGCGTCGATTATCAAGCCAGCTAAGAACGCGTATTCTTCCTCCGGAGGAAGTTCCTCGTGAGTCTCGATAGATTGCGCTATAATAGACTCATAACACTTCCAATCAATATTACGTGTAAGGTCGTAGGAAATATTGATTGGGTTCGGGGGAGTTGAACCATTAGCAATTGATATAACGATTGGAAGATGATCACTACCGTGGGGATCGTTGATTACTTTCCACCGGCAATCTAACGCTAGTGATGTCGAGCAAAGGGATAGGTCAAGCACGCTTTCACGTGCTGGAGGATTAGGTACACGTGTCGCTTCCCCAGTATTCAAAACTGTCATATTGAAGTCGTCGATCAAGTTACAGATTAAAGAAGATCGGTTGTCGTCGTACAGCGACCCCCATAGCGAACACTGAGAATTAAAATCTCCCAATATAAAAAAATGCGCGGGAAGCAACTCTGCTATATCAGTGAGATGCTTCTGTTCAATCCGCGCGGATGGAGGCATATATAACGAAACAAGGCATAGGTCTTTTCCATTCATATTCGTTTGAATGGCAACAACTTCAATATTCGAGATCGAGGGGAGGTCGATTCGGAAGAAGAAATAGCACTTTTTAATCCCTAAAAGTACCCCTCCACCGTGTGAGTCTTGATCTCGACGAATAATGTTAAAATCGTGGAAATTGAGTTGATCGTTTGAATTGAGAAAGGTTTCACAGAGCGCAAATGCGTCACAATTGTATGTATTTATTAAATGAGAAAATAGATCGAATTTGGGGATGATACTTCTGCAATTCCACTGTAATACAGTGATAAAATTCCTAACCTCTTTCGCCGTATTAGTCATCGAAAGATATGATAGCTGAAATGAGGGGCCAAGTTGCTGCTAGTTGCATCAAAAAGGTTTTCACTGTAGGAAGAAGGGCAAGAAGAATATTTTGTAGGGGATCTGGTATGTTGAATGTTTTAAATATCCAGTCCACAATATCAGAAAATTTTATGAACCCTGTTTCTTTTTTATCTTCTGATCGAGAAATGGGTGCACGAGGGGTTTTTGGTGCCCCAGGAAGCGGTGGGTACTCCTGGTTTGATTTAAAATTAAAACCGGGAGGTACTTGCTTCGGTTTTTCTTCACCGCTTCCTTTTTGTGTTGGCTTATTGGTCATTCCGCTAGGGGTTATCTTGCGACCTTTGCGAGAAAGATAAGGAGAGTTGATCATTCTCCTCTTCCTAGATCCTTCTGGCATGGCATAAGAACACCCTTCGACGGGATCGTCAGATGTACCCTCATCGGTTGGCAAAAAGGAAAAGATGTTTCCTGTCGAGGGTGGCTCAGCACTCTTCAGCATTTCTGCGAAAGAGCGCTTTGATCGTTCCTTGAGGGAACGCTTTATTTTTTCCTCGCGCTGTTTGTACGCGGGACACGCCGAAAGGTCATGCCGAGTTCCCTCGCAGTAAAGACACTTTTCAGTATCCTCACTGCAAGCGGTCTCAGCATGATTGCCTCCGCACTTGCTGCAGCGTGCCTTGTTGCAGCAGTAGGTGGCTGTATAACCTAGCTGCTTGCAGTTTTGGCAATGCATGACCCGCGGTACGAACAGGCGTACAGGCAGACGAACCATGTCCAAAGAGATGTAGCTCGGCAGTGCGGATCCGGCGAATGTTACACGGAAGGAATCCGAAGGGAAGAATTTCTTCTTCCCTTCTTCGATGGATACTGAATGCAATTGCTTGACATCCAGTATCTTTACATCTTGAATCAGGGGGTTCTTGAAGCAGCCAACCCCGTGACGCAAAATGTCATCGACCGTGAGGCTTCCTTCGGTAACCACACCGTCGATCTCCACGTCCTTGGCAGGGATGTACACGCGGTACTCTCTCGTGAAGAGCGTTTGCTTGCTTCAAGCTACTCACAACAACTCGCAGTTTGTTCGGTCTACCCTTGTAATTTCGGTTACGTCCGAAAACTGTTTTGCCAGGTCCTTGCCGATTTGAATTATATTTAGAGGCTTTTTTATGGGCCTGAAGTAAACTACGAACGGACCTTTCGAAGCATCTGGGTAAGCTTTCACCCGTGTTGCCGGTACCCTTGGTACGGGGCTAGGTAGCGGGGAAGGTAGAGGGGAATTGATGGGGGAGATCTCAATCTCTTCCCCATTTGTTTCCACATCCAGGAATAGTTGCACCTGCATGTCGTCCATTTTGCGGGAGCGTTACGCTCTACCGCACACAAACGATAAATATTCGAATGTGGGGGGGGTCAAGTAGTTGCTATTAAATTTTAAAAACAATTTTTCAAACTACAATGGATAAAAATAAAAAAAAGGCAGTAATACTAATACTAATAACAATAGTAATAATAATAATAATAATAATAATAATAATAATAATAATAATAATAATAATAATAATAATAATAATAATAATAATAATAATAATAATAATAATAATAATAATAATAATAATAATAATAATAATAATAATAATAATAATAATAATAATAATAATAATAATAATAATAATAATAATAATAATAATAATAATAATAATAATAATAATAATAATAATAATAATAATAATAATAATAATAATAATAATAATAATAATAATAATAATAATAATAATAATAATAATAATAATAATAATAATAATAATAATAATAATAATAATAATAATAATAATAATAATAATAATAATAATAATAATAATAATAATAATAATAATAATAATAATAATAATAATAATAATAATAATAATAATAATAATAATAATAATAATAATAATAATAATAATAATAATAATAATAATAATAATAATAATAATAATAATAATAATAATAATAATAATAATAATAATAATAATAATAATAATAATAATAATAATAATAATAATAATAATAATAATAATAATAATAATAATAATAATAATAATAATAATAATAATAATAATAATAATAATAATAATAATAATAATAATAATAATAATAATAATAATAATAATAATAATAATAATAATAATAATAATAATAATAATAATAATAATAATAATAATAATAATAATAATAATAATAATAATAATAATAATAACAATAATAATAATAATAATAGTAATAATAATTATAATAATAACAATAATAATAATACTATTAATAATAATGATAAAAATTCTAAAGTGAATACTTCACCGAACGCCTAAGTCACGACCTCACGGCTGATAGTAGGATTAATCGAGCGTCTCCGCAGAACAAACAATGACGATCCAGCTTCGTGTTGTGACACAGTGGCCGTATCCTACACGCGACCTTGTAGATGCCACTTGTAGTTGACTTCCACTCGCTCGATCGTATGGTGGTCCGTGCTGCTAGCGGGGTAACAGCGGTGCGGGAGAATTATTCTTGCTGATATATCAGCTGCGTATCGGATCACTGGCGGGGTAGCCTGCCCCTACCAGTGTGCAGAAGATGTTTCTGCCGATAAACTACCGGCTATTGTTATCGCGCAGTACAAGAACTAATCGACAAAAAAAACACCCGTACGATAACTCGTGTATTGTTATTTTGCAAACTCAAACGGAGATGAACAATTTGCGTCTGGTATCTTCTTCAGTGTAAAGAGGAAAAAATGTTTTAGCCATAGAATTTTTAAATTGATTACTCGAGATTTCTGAAATGACCAATTTGCGAAAAATGTTGAAATCACACTACTTCATTTCGTAATTTGTTAATACTAACGAGTTTGTTTTATCAGAAAAATATGAATACGAATAAACCAGAAAAAAGGCCAAAAATCCATCAAACAAAATATCCAATGATAATATATATTCACACAGAACTAGTAGAGCAGAGTAATCACAGTAGAAACTATATTCAAACTAATGAGGATGTTTGAAAACACTGACGGAGCCATGACGAAGTATCTATGTACAATTTAACCGTATGGTATGGAAATACACTGTATCGAAATCATTTCCCGAAACATAGCTACAAAACATTCCGCTCATAAACGCGACCATCCAGCAGATCCGGGAGAAGGTTTATGCTACAACAAAAGAACAAACAGCGATGCATCCGATGTGACTACCATCGGCCAGAATAATGAGACGCGACAAAACGTATTATATTTATTCTGCATCCACCACAGCTCCTTCGCAGATTCGCGTTTTTCCGACGATCACTACCTTGTGTGAAGTGAAAGTGGCAGAAATAGCAGAAATACCTCCCGCATTATTCATTTTTCTTGGGCTGACGCTTTTTGTCTGATCCGGCGGAGGCGCATCTGCCGTGCAGCTGCAACCACGGCAGACAGACAGACAAATAAACGCTGATGCTGGATATGTGGTTTTTCTCTGTTTTTTTTGTCCTCGCCCCAATGGCAACCACCTTCATACAAACTAATAATAAGGCTGCATCAACGGTGAGGGAACGGGGTGGAAACAAGCTACGGTACGGGGAACATATTTTTCACTTTTCTATGAAAGTACAAAACATCACTCGATCGCCTCGCACCATAGGAGGATGATCACATAGCAATTTTCTTGAAACTGCTAAAAACTTCATCCACCACCAGCGACAGGAGCTTTTTCTCGGCAGCTATTGGGTAAGAGATTGGTAAAGCTGTCGTTACTTTTTCGGATAGTAAGCCACCTTTGCGGGGGCATTTTGCCTCGCTACCTGGAGGTGAACAACCTGCGCACGACTTGCCAACGAAAGACGCTGTGGAAGAAAGAGCGGAAAAATATTTAATAATATCCAACTCCATCGTAAAGCTCGCCAATGCCAATCGTGCGGCACTAGCGGGTGGCAAAGAAAAATGTGCACGGATGTCACGAAAATCCGGTTTGGTACGCGCGCGCTTGTGTCTGAAATGGCGCGCAGTAGTGTGCGCAATATGAGGACGTTATGAAATATAAAACAATATGGCTCGACGTGATTTTCCACCGGATAACTTGTTGCAGAATTATCGGGACATTACATCACTAAATCTTTACTAAACGAATTTGGGATATGACAATAACTTTAACATTTCATCTGAAAACTGGTTCTATGAATGCCAAAATAAGTCATGAAGTGCGGTAAAAGAAAAGGGGAAAAAAATGATTGAACACAAAAAATGGTACCCCAAAAAATTGTTTTACTTTTTGATTTAGTTTAATATATACCTGAATTTCGTACGAACGTGTATGATAGCTTCCTAGTCCTGACATGCAAGGCCCAAAATCTAAGAGCCACCGCCCGAAAAAACTGAAATCTGATTGACGTTTCGTTCACTTTCAATATGATTGAATTTGCTTGTTCCGTAGCAGCTATGATGGTCGTTAGGAAGAAAGGGAAAACTGAAAGTTTTCACCATTGTGGGTAACTGCAAAGGAAAAGTACATTATGCTTGAATGAATATAAATCAAAACTGTTTATATAAAAATAAAGACCACTTCAATTACCTATTGGTATCCACTTCAATGCGGCTCAGAGTAATAAATTAATTATGGCAGAATATGTTATAATATTTTTGTGTGTCCGAACTCTGCAACGTTTTTGGTTTTATGGAAGCCAAAAAATATTTGCAGTGATCAACAACTATTCCCGTAAAATAAAATAGAATGTCTTTTTTTAAAACGGTACCTGCGGATAAACAACTAAACGTTTCAATTTCCACGAAGTTCAATCTTTTGACTATGGTGTTTTTATGTATGAGAAATGATAATTGCGAGGCTAGCGCTACGATCCTACTAACACTAGCAGTCTCCTTCGAGCCGAGATACGAACATAAGACAATCGGCCAAAGTTCGGAAAGCAATCAGCTGCTGAATGCGATGCATCGAATGATTCGAACAATCTTGGCAGAAGAACAACTTTCAAGATCTCATTTCGTCCCCTTAATGCTAGAACTATCAACTCGGAATTTGTCGGTTTTGAGTTAAGTATGGCATCATATTTATCGCTTCGAGCTCTATAACATATTCAAAACTCGTTGAAATACGATTACAAGAAAAAGAGTTATTCATCAATTATAAAACTAGACAAGTGTGTTTTGCGCTAAAACTAAAAAACTTGGCTCTTTGTTGATTTTTCCGTTGCTTTAACAGACCTGAAATGATATGAATGCGTTTCAGAAAATCTGAGCCATGTAAAATGGCATTTGAATCGTCATCACCGAAATAGGTCAAATTTTCAAACTCGTTTTTCTCGAAACGTTAATTTTCGAGTTATCTAGTTTTAGCATTGAGGGGACGATTTGTCCTATCTACATAAAGGTCCATCTGTCATTCTGTCGACTGCAGAAACTATAGAGGCATGACGTTGCTAAGTTCTACGTTCAAAGTGCTCTCTATAGGGAATGAGACCATTGGTGAAACCTTTTGTCGGCTTTCGGAATTTTCACCCGGCGACAGAACCTAAATAAAGTTTGGGAATACTGCCAGCCAACTTATAAAAAAAAAACGCAAAAACGTATTCCAAATCAAGCGAAATGAGCTAAGTGTGGGATAACGTTTTTTCCGTTTTTTCGAGAAATCAACATCATTCGTACGAACAGATATCGTCGCTTTCAAGACGTTAGATGTACTAAATCAAAAGGAAGGCTTTGAGAGGTACAATACGAATATAAAACATGGAAAGAAACGACAACATTATTATAAAATCTCACATGTTTCTTGGTTTTGCGGATGACATCGTTATAAACCGTTGAACTGTAAAAGCGAGGCCTTCAACAAGAGAAGCGGCGAAGTAGGGACTCATTATCAACCCTGTCAAAACCAGGTAGGTAAATAAGGTTTGTTTCATTTAGAATTTGGCCGCATACAATTCCCGATTTCTCCATGAGGAAATAACGTACAAAATTGGTAAGAATATGTTTTTGCAAGGTTTTTATTAAGCTTCAAGGAAAAAATACAAGAAAAAGTATTTGTCTACTATTCTAGTAAATTTTCGAGCTTTCCGTCGAATATTTCCCATTATTTCTTTACAGTGGCAACATCAACATCGGCCATTTTTTTCACCACTTCGCCATATCAGATGATGTTTGATTTGCCACACTTCTTCAATTTACGCTTGACTATTGCCTAATATCTTTCGATGGGACGTAACAGTGGGCAGTTTGGTGGATGAATACCATTCAAATACATCCCGGGCGTAGTGGCAGCTAGCTAGATCGGGCCAGAACTTAAAGGGGCCTTCGTGGGGCTGGATGAACGGCAAAACTATCACATGAAGACACTTCTCCTTGTAAACTTGTCCATTCATGGTTGCTCCATTGATAAAAACTTTTATCTTCTTTCTACAGCTACAGATGACTTGCCAAATCATCAACTTGCGAGTGAATTTATCCGCGAAAACAAGTTTAAACCTACCTGGAGCATTCCCCTTACGGTTTGCAAGGTACACAAATCTCATCTAAAGTCCATTTTTATGTACTTTTCATCGTCCATCAAAATACAGCCGTTGTACTCTCCCGGACGAACACACACGATTCGCATAGATTCTCTAGGATTCCTCACATTGGATTCGTGAGCATCCGTGGAAAGGATTCCTGAAAAAAAGAATCCTCAGGAATGCTTTGTATATGGCTCTAGGATTCTTGAATAAGAATCCTGAGTGGGAATTCTCCGGATCGTGTTTGCGATTCCTTTTACGATTCCGTCACCGAGTTAATGGTATCCTGGGGATTCTTACTCAGGATTCTCTGCGTGTTAGCAAGGGCGGTTAGGACTTACTCGTATAGCTTTCTTGCTCGGATTTTGGCAATCAGGTTCTGTTTCAGCGTCCTGTTGGGTTGTTTATTTGTTATTTATGCATTTATTAGTTTATTTATTAGGGTTTGCAATCCCGGGCCATTTCCCGGGATTCCAGAATCCCGGGCCATTTCCCGGGATTCCAGAATCCCGGGAACAGAAATTTTGATCCCCGGGATCCCGGATTCCCGAGTTCCTAGAAAAAAATCGCAAAACTTATAGTTTTCTACACAATAGTGCAATAAAACTAAATACCCTATCAAAACACGAAACTGACGTCGTCAAAGTTCAAAGCACCACTAAAGTAGGTGTTACACGAAGCAAATATTTGCTTGAAATGACGGTCAATACTTGCTTGTCGTGTAATATCAGATTATTTGTCAAAAATATTTGCTGTCTTATTCTGTGAATGAAAAATTAGGCAAACATTTGCTTCGTCTAATGTAGTTCTTTGCTAGTTAGTTCACTACTGAGCGAATAGCTTGCTTGAATTTTTTCTCTGTTCATTGACAAAAATTTTTGAACTCTGTAAATTGATGAAAAAATTTGAAATTCGTAAATCAAAGCGACCAGAAATAAATACTTTTATCAAACTAAGAGTCAGTGTAACTTGGGTCATGGTTGCTATTTCACACGAAAATCTTTTTTACAGGTTAATTACATAAACATTCAAATACTCTAAAACTGACTTATTTCGAGTCATATTCGAATATTGTTCTGCCAATGACAACTAGATTATCTACGAAGTTTTTTTTTCGGAAAATAACTTGCATCGTCATGGCATATCAAATATATTTGATAAACATGAGCGCTTTGCTATTGTTTAAGCAAACAAAGTTTAGAGCAAACATTTGCAAATATATTACCCAAAAAAATCCGCACCAAATAAAGCGAATGTTTGCCTCCTATACCTAACACTCAGCTTTCTCTTCGAGAAACTAAAAGCATTGGACACTCCAGTTTCTAAGGAAATGTAGCTGGAATCGATGATATAGAAATATTCTGGAAATAAAACACTGGCGTGAATTCAGCGGACTTATGCAAAGTTTTACAAAAGTACATTATATTATTTGGGCTTAACGGAAAATTGCCAACGGATCTGAAGGGATTGTTCAATGACATGAAAAACTTAAACGTTTTCTTCTGCAAACATTTGCTGTGAAAATCGATCGTGAATTGCTAATGTTAACTAGAATATCTTTTTGTAACCTTTTATTATAAAATTTATTTGAAATCTCATTTTTGCTATGTTTTTTTTTTTCCATTCCCGGGTTCCCGGGTAATGAGATTTTTTATTCCCGTTTCCCGGGAAATCGAATCCCGGGAATATTGCAAACCCTATTATCTATCCATCTAACATAAAGTCTTAATGAATATGAATATATCACTATCGTCAACGTCATAATGTAAAACAAGCAGATCTTGCTACTCGACTGGAGAAACAACTGGAATGTTCACCAAATTCGAATAAATCTTCGGCAGAAGTACATGCACGTATCATCGAAGACATAGCGGCATTAAATCCAAACGCTGTGCGATGAAACCATGTTTGAAGAAGAGTAGAAGTCCTTGAAGCACGCGATGGAACACGAAAATCAAGTAAAGATAGTAGTTTGGGACAATCTACTTCATTGTTCAGAAGCTTAGCGACAAATGTTGCCTGCTGAATTTTCCGTCGTCGAGCTAGGGTGTCAAGATTGATTAGCTTGCACCGATCACCGTATGGAGGCAAATTCTGTGGGTCACGCCAAGGCAGATTTCTCAAAGCAATTCGGATCTCTTTTGCACTCTTTCAATTCGTAAACTCCAGGTTAATTGATGTGGAAGCCAAACTAGTGAAGCATTCTCTAAGATAGGTCGCACTAAAGAGCAATACAAAGCTTTCAAGCAATACGGATCATTAAAATCTTTGGCTTTTTTGGTTATAAACCCCAGCTGACGATTAGCCTTAGCAATGACTAGCAAAGGAGAGTTTCTTATCCATTGTCACACCCAAGTCATTCATCTCTTCAACCCTGTTGAACACGACTCCATCGATATGGTAGTTGAACGTTATAGGCTCGAGTTCCGATGAAATGTCATTACAGAGCTGACAATCAGCTTATTACGATGGAACCATTCTACGAACATATCCAGTAACTGCTGCAAACGGTGACAATCTTCTATGCACTTTACGGCGAAACATAGTTTTAGGTCATCCTCATATATAAGCTTACATCTGTCACCAAGCAAGATACTAACATCGTTTAAAAATATTGTAAAAAGCAGCTGTCCCAAGTTACTTCCTTGAGGTACACCACCCAAGTTAACGAACGGAGTTGAGCTGCACCCTCCCAATTTCACCCGAAGTGATCGATCACACAAGTATGAACTAAGCCATGCAACTAAGCTGTCAGGGGCACCAAGCAGGTTAATTTTGCGCAATAAAATACGACGGTCAATTCTGTCAAATGCGACTTTCAAATCCGTATAAACCACGTCCACTTGGCATTTTGCTTCCAGTTGTGGTCCCCGTGGTTCTGTGGTTAGCGATGTCGGTCGGCTAACTCTCCCACACGGTTGTGATATTGGGTGCGATTCCCGATCAGGTCGAGGAACTTTTCGAGCTGGAAATTTTCTCGACTCAGCACTGTGGTACGGTGTATCGTTGTACTTATCCTACAACATGCAAAATATGCCGAAAACAATATCGATAACGAATTCTCTCAACTAATTTAGTTGATCGAGACCGCATTATCCCCCAGGCTAGCGTGCGATTTTGTAAATGCGTAAATTCCAATAAATTCGTGGTAACCGATCGTCCAGGCATAAAACCATGCTGGTCTGTAGAGATATAACACTTCAGTCCGGCTAGAAGACTTCGATTGACAAGTTCGCTGACATGATACGACCGTAATTCTTCACGCATATAGATTCGACGAATTGTACTATGTGCTGCATTGAACCACCTTCAAAGTGTCCCGGTAACGTTTGAGCACGATGTCACAGTAGATTTCGGTAGTTTGAGAACCTTGGCGATTATTTCCTCTGTTGGGTTTTTAACGTGGGTGTGCACAATTTTTTTTCGTCTCTCGCGTTTCATCGTGAAAAACTTTTCAACGCGTGTACCAATCCTGACGAAATTTTCATCACTGAGTAAACAAACCTTCCAGATCAAAACGCTGTCATTAGTTTCTTGGTACGACAACTAAAGGCGCTGCAGTAAATAAAAGGAAACAGCCAAATACTAGGTGGAACAAACCTTAATAGCTGACAGAAAACGTGAAAGTGCTACTGGTTCAGGTGCTAAGGTAAACCTAGATGGGAAAATCTTTGAAGCGGATGAGGTATTCATAAACTTTGGTATCCTGGTGACATGTAACGACTGTGTGAGCCTTGAAGTCAAAAGACGAGTTGCAGCTGTAAACAGCATTTTCCGTGGACTTCGTAGCCAGCTGAAGTCCCGTAGTCTGCAGATTCGCACAAAACTGACGCTATATAAAACGCTGATGCGAGCGGAGCGTTAATTGCAGAAGGCTTCAAATCGTGACGAATGTTAAAACATGGTGGGAGAGCTCAGCTAACAAGTCCCGGCCCCCATCCAGCTTTAGCGACATTCTGGATACTGGGCTCGCCGTGGAATTGCGCCAGCTCGTGGATCATTCTTCGCCTGCATACGCCATTCTCATATACTCCGCATAAGATGGTCACAAGCACACGTCGTTCGAAAACAGCTAGTGCTTGCAAGTCCTCCACGAGCATTGTACATGTCTCGTTCCCATAAAGGACTACCGGTCTTATGAGCGTCTTGTACATGGTGCTCTTGGTATGGTTGTATGGCAGTTGTTGTCTTACGTTACCAATGATCCGAGGTACACAAATTCGTCAACCACTTCGAACACATCTCCGTCGATCACTATGCTCATCACGCTCGGTTCCACCTGCTAGCAAATACTTGGTCTTCAACGTATTCACCTTCAATCCCACCTTCACCACCAACCAGCTTGGTGTACTGTTCAGCAACCGCAAATAACGTCCTCCCGACGAGGTCCACGTCGTTAGCGGAGCTGATGAACTGGCTGGATTTATAGAAGATCGTGCTCCGCATGTTACTGGCTGCTTGTTTCATAACACCTTCAGGCACAATGTTGAACAGGAGGCAGGAAAACCCGTCGTTATGTGATCGACGGGGTATCCGTCACCGTTATGTGCTCGCCGGGGTATCCGGGTACCTTTCAGGATTCATAAGATGAAATTTTATAGTTCAAATAAAAGTGAAATAACTCAGTGACTTCTCAAAACTTATCAAAAACCAACTTTTGATAGCATTACTTTTTAAATAGCAACAAGGGGGGTTAATGGGTGGAGGTTGAACTTTTTTGCCCCTTACATGCCCAAGGGGGATACCTACAAATTGAAATTCTTGTAACTTTGACAATTTTCATCCGATTTAGATAATTTTAGCACCAAAAGACTCAGTAGCTTCTCTATTTTGAAACCAGCGGTACCCCGAAGGAATTTTTTACTGCGGAAAATCCGGTTTTTCGGGAATATGATCCAAACTAAAGAATTTTATGAATATTTGAACAAAATCTAACATTTATTAGTTTAAAGACCATAAAATAACTTCCACAGGCCATTTCTATGGTTTTGGGTGTTATGGTGAAATGTCCTCAAAATGGTCCTTCCGGAACAGATTCCACCAGAACTTCTCGTGGTCATAGGAATAATTAAACAATGCAAATGGCGAAGATGGCCAAAGATAATCTGGAAGAGCACTTTGTAGGCTGCGTTGAGAACCGGAATCGCTCGGCAGCTTTCACACTCCAACTTGTCGGTGGTTAGCATAAGGTGTTGATTGGGTTACGCCATATGGAAGTGAATTTTTTTAATCGGTGCGTTCTTTTTGAACGAATTATTAATACAACGTTTTTATGGAACCTGTTCTCAGAGCCGGATTTACGATTGTGGGGGCCTGGGGCCTAGTTTTAAGTGCGGCCCCAAAATAAAACAGAACCTTTTTTTTTTTTTCATCGTACGAGTTAAAAACATTTATTTGTTATTGAAAAGTTACCAAAAAATTGTTAGAATTTTTTCTTATGAAAAAAAAACTAATGAATTAAATAATCAACATTCAACTCCTTCAGTATATCGTACTCGCAACTTAACAAAGCTAAGTTTGACATCCTTTTACTCTTCATAGTGATAAGCAACCTATTTTTAATCAGTTTCATTTCCGAAAAAACCTTTCCCCAGTTGCGTTCGAAATTGCCGCAACGCAATTTCAGCGTGCCAGATTTTTTAAAGATGTCTGCAGCTGCTCGAAAACCGGAAATTAATTCTTGATATCTGAAAAAAAAATTAATCCACCTAGCGGTCAGACCCAGCCTTCCTCATTCAAATTTATTATCTGTAAGAATAGATTTACATGAACGCTTCAATCCAATAAATGTATATTCACTCTTAAGGTTCTAAAAAATTGATGTTATAATCTATACATACAAAAATGCTGTCCGGCCTGTCTGTCTGTCTGGCTGCCTGATTCATATAGGCTCGAAAACTACCGCATCGATCGAGGTGAAAATTTGTGTGTAGGGGTTTTTGGTGCCGATAAAGGTTCCTATGATAGTTTGAGACCCCTCCTTCTTATTGGAGGGAGGGGTCGCATACAAATGAAACATAAATATCTGCACATCTCGAGAACTGATCAACTAAATGGAACCAAATTTGGCAGGTGATTGTTTTTAGTGGTAGAAAATATGTCCATAATGTTTTGACACTCCTCTATTTTTGGAAGGGAGGGGTGCCATACAAATGAAACACAGATTTCTGCCCATCCTGAGTACTAACCAACTGAATGGAACCAAACTTGGCAGGTGAATATTTTTAGAGGTAACAAATATGTGCATGATGGTTTGACACTCTTCCCTTTTCTATGAGGGAGGGGTCCCATACAAATCAAACACAATTTTCGCACAGCTCAAGAACCAATCAAGAAAATACAACCAAATTTGGTATAAGAATGTTTTTAAAGGTAACAGATATGTCCATAATGGTTCGACACCCCTCTCTCTTCTAGAAGCACATGTTTCTGTACAAATTTCTGCACATCTCGCGAACTAAATACCTCCCAAAATGGGTATTTCCGATGTCATATTGATGCCAAATCTGCTGAAAATGACCGAATACCACCCAATATGGATATTCAGAATTAAGGCGATGTACAGAAGCCAAAAGCCGAGGATGTTGTCATATCGATAAAACCAATTATTTCAAACGATTTGTTATTTGACTTTGATCATATCCTATGGCCGATTCGTCGTGCATTTGCAGACTTTAAACACATCGCAAGGAATCAATGAATTTGGAACGTTCAAATAGTACAACACCACATATAAATTATGTTGAGGCCACATATATCGATCAAAGCGAGTATAGTTTCAAATAGTCTTTGAATTTCTTTCTTTCCATAACATTTGAGCCACATATCAAATTGTTATGAAGTTTGTTATTTGTAAGTTTGAGAGATGTCTCGTTCATATGACACTAGTAATGTTCAAATAAGTCATGTAATCTTTGAGATAATAGACTTTCGTTGTTTTATTAACAATTTTATACATAACGGTTGCTTAAGTTCGATTATAATCAAATAAAATGGGAACGTATAAGGCAGCCAAATTTTGAAACCACATGTTCAACCATAATTCATCAGTTAACGCTTAACTAGTCCGCTCATCTGATAATAATATTGATCAAATCGGTTGTGTAGTTTCTGAGATAATGAAGTTTCGTGATTTTCACATTTCGGTACATTACAGACGAAGTTACAGTTCGATTACAGTAAAATTCAATAGGGTGTTATGAGGCAGCTAGACTTTTCATTTGACACTAATTTTGTGGAATTGAGTGAGTCCAAGTAGCCTTCGGAATATGTTCCTATTCATAGTTGGATTTCACATTTATAAACATAACAGGCAAAGTAATAATCCGATTGCAAAACAAATCAATAGGGTCTTATGGGGCAACTAGACCTTCCATTTGACACTGATTTTATGAAAATCGGTCCAGCCATCTCTGAGAAACATGAGTGAGATTAAACTGTCTTCAGAACACGTTTCTTTTCATAACTTTTGAACCACAAGTTCAATCTTTATAAAACTCAAAAGTAAAGGGTATTTCAGGTAGCCCGTTTTGTTCAAATCGGTTGTGTAGTTTTTGAGATTGTGATGTTTCATGATTTTTACATTTTGATACATAACCTCTGAACTAAAAATCCGATTACAATAAAATTTAATATGGTCTTATGGGACAACAAGACCTTTCATTTGCAATTAATTTCATGAAAACCGGTCCAGCCATCTCTGAGAAAAGTGAGTGAGAATAAAAATCTGCACATACACACACACACACACATACAGAAAATTCTCAGCTCGTCGAGCTGAGTCGAGTGATATATGCCATTTGGCCCGTTGGAGCACTTTTATACTTTAGGTTTTGCAAGTGATTGCTATACCTTTAGGAGAAAGGCAAAACCTACCGCAATTTGAAAAAAATGCGATCCGAAAGGCCACCTTCAATGCACATGGAAATAAATGCGATCCACAATCACATCCAAGGTGAACTCTTATGGATGTAATTGTGATATTGGTGCTCGCGAAAAAATAACACTGAAGGAAAGTTTCAGACTGAAATGGTCATTTAAAATCTTCTTGCTGTCAATCGAACTTTTGATTGAATCTCATTTTCGATAAAGAGAAATACATTATCTCGATTTGTGGGAGCCCCAAAAATGAGGGGGCCCGGGGCCCCCCTGAAATCCGGCACTGCCAATACTCTTCTTCATAATTATCAACAATGCGTGTTCTGCAGTATTCCTAACAGTCGTGTTTTTGTCGTAATTTTTGATGTGGCTGAACGGGAATGGGACTGAATTTGCACATCAATAATCTTCAGAATAAAATATATAATAAACATGTAGAGCAGATATAGACTTGCCAAAACATTATGAAACGCAATAGAGAGATGTCTACCTCCGGCCCGAAAAGAATCTGAGAATTAAGATCTGGCGTCGATATGTACAGAGTATGACCAAACCATCAACAAACGCAAACATACCGTCTTCCCTGAGCCAAATACAACGAAGATTCACGTCAAACCTTCGGTAATGAGTCATGGGCCGAGACATCACACAAATAAATCTGGAACTACATCTAACCCCTTTAACCATGTTTTCGTTAAAACCTAAGGAATAATAAACTATAACCTCCAGTTTTTCCAGTTGGTATACGTAGTCTGACGTACGAAAGAAAAAGAACATTGAGAATTGACTCATACTAATCTTGATTGATTGATGATCTCAGATGTTTTCATATTTTTCCCAAGTAATATGTAGAATACTTAAAAATTTTCAGCCTTTGTGAATAAGAAAAAGTTCACTTTTCTAAACCTGTCTGTGTCAATTGGTGATATCGTTCATGTCCACCTACAATTTTCCATTGATCCTTTGGATTCGAACATTGTAATGCACGATTTTCCAAACGGTGGCAAAAGTGGCTCGCATTTTTGTTTAACAGATCAAACCGATACAAAACGCTGTTTAGTGAATTGTTCCCGCCCATCTCCTGTAACGACTGGTTCCGGCATATCACATCAACATTTTAATTTAGCATTTTCACATGTTTGACAAGCTATGCTGTATGGGGTGAAAATAGCTGTATGTTATGATTCAAACTGGCCAGCAACCTGGCGAAAATATGTTCATAAATAAATCAACACATCTACACACCAAGTGCGATCACCTGGCGGCGATGTATCATTCACGGTCTGAAGGCTCTGACCCATAGTATATACTTTAGTCAGCGATCCTGTGCCAGTGTATGAAACTCAAAATGAAAACATCGGTTGAGTGAGAAATAAAATCGACTCTCGTCTTTACATTGACTAAAAATTGCATCCTCAACCAAACAGGCGTGTGGGCGTTAGAGGTAGAGTGGCTCGGACATTTTCTTTGTTTGCCTTAATTTTCACCGATTTTCCTTTTCGCTTTCGTGCCTAAACAAGGCTTTCGTAAATCTACCGTCGCGAGTTGTTTGTAAATCTGCGTATCCAGGGACTTTACTGCACGCATGTACGGGAATGAGAAAGCGATAAACAGCAACTGCTACATTGGAATTGCATGCGCTGCATCCTCATCAGAGCGCATCAGCGGCTATCAATTTATTGTTTTTACTGTTTTTCTGCTCGCTACGCGCTGATCTAGGCTGGCGATCGCGTTGGGTACACACGTACAACTTATGCTATGTTCTCTGTTATGTTGAAGCACTAGCAAATTAGTGAGGCTTGCGAATAGTTTTTTGACGGTTGCTTGAACATAGGATTTTGCGAGCATCAACCGGATTTGCTTCGTCGTACATATTTTGTTTAGCTCCGACAGGCGAAGGAAACAGCTGGAGCCTTAGGCTGCCAGCTGTGTTGATGCTATATGTGCGAATTTTCACGCTCCAAAAAATTCTAGTTCCTCTCTAATGCGGTCTGCAACTATGCACACCAATACAAGTGTGCACCCACGGCGGTGCATTATTGTTGGTGCAGTGTGTAGAAGGTTTGGAATTTTTACATAGGATAGTAAAAGCTTTGGGTGGGTTGATTTCGTCGAATAAAATCTGGGTGCTTCCCTAGGAAAGCTACCAGTGGTATAAATTGTTCAAACCGGTCCGGATCGGAGGAAGTGTACTAGTAGCAATCCATCAATTAGTAGTTTAGTTTATGTTTTAGTCAAGTTATACGCACCAAAAATTAAAGATTGATTAAAATGGCATCTTTCAAGTTAGTGTGTAGTTTGCTATGTGTGCTGGTCGCCATTGAATCTGCCACAGCCGTCGAAGATGGCACCGTGCGTGCTCTGCGGAAAGTGTACTCCCTCTGTGAGGATAGTGATGACCTACTGAAGTGTACTAAAATCCAAGCACTGAAATTGACCGACCGGGCGATCAAACTGCCAAACATTAAGCTGATTGATGGAATATCGATTGTGAAAAAGGCCGATGGTGAGAACCAACAGCGTGCCCTGAACGAACCCACGCTCAACGAACTCGAACTGAACAAGCTGTCCTCGGCCAAGATTGATGAGCTGCTGTACCAACGCGCTGCTCGTTTTATGGATAGTCACCAACTTTCACTGAACGTGCCTCGAATGCTCGCCTCGGGACAGCAGGAAACCGGACGTCTGGTCGAGGAAGGACGGAAAAAAATGAAGAAGTACCTCGGACCATTCCTCGCTGCAATGGCTATCAAGGGAGGTATCCTTACCATGGTCTATCACTCCATCGCCATCGTTGCCGGTAAGGCTCTGATCATCGGCAAAATTGCTCTGGTCATCTCCGCTATTATTGGTCTGAAGAAACTGGTACAACCGGAAGGACACGAAAAGACCACGTACGAAATCGTGAAGCACCCGCATGTCCAGCAGAGCCATACCTATTCGTCAAACCATGGTGAATTCGATAACCACGAGGCTGGACAATTCCACCGTAGCTTCGGAAACTCGGTCAGCAGCGATTTGCAAATGCAGGACCGTGCATACCGAGCTCATGTTCCCAAGAACTAACGTCCCTTAAGTAGTAGCTTTCTACACCCAAAGGAACCCTCCGTCAACCCGTGCTCCATTCGGTCATTAGGATACGAAACACAAGTAGAATAAGAGAGATTTTCGGGAATCATCCCCAAACCGGGGAAAGATCCTTGACGTGCGCACACTTCGAGATCTCGTCGATCGGAAAAACCACTCCATGAAATGCAGACAATGGAAGCTTGCAGCCAGTAAACAACACACAAAGCGGTTGGCTCCAGCAAGGACCGATCAACTGTAATAACTTTTTTCCTAGTGAGATCGGCTTTTTACGCCGACTCATAGCAGCCTCAAATGTCCAAGTTTGATCGCCGGAGTCCTACCGCCTTGTACGTTATCTTGTATTTATTATTTATTGTAATTGTAATTAAATTATTTGATATTTATTTCTCTTGACCAAAAATTTATATATAAGTAACTCGAGTCGAACAGGAAAACAAATTATTCCAGGGAAAGTGGAATCTGTCCAATAATGCAAAAAAGCAGCATGACAAACATGTGTAACAATGCAAATAAATATTCAGTTTTGAATTGTGCAATGCCTTTCATTAACGCTTCTAAGAACTGGGTGTTAGAATCATACTCATATTTTATCACACTCCACATACTTGACTATACTCCATTTGATTCCGAAATACTTGGTAAACTCAATTAAAATTAAAGATGCAGTATGTTTTAACATACTTTACAATACTATATAACACCTGAATCACTTTTATGGTACATAGTACCACAAAGCTATCACAATTTCATCATAATCCATCATACTTCCTTTTTTTTTCACATTCGATTTTTCATTGTACATTTTCCATTACTCTATCTCTTATTTGCTTCTAGTTAATTTTATTGCCATCATCTGTGATATTTTATATGAACCCACCCTACTTCTAGTTTACACGTCAGCAAAATCTGTCGTATTTTACCAAACTCATCCCATTCATCTTATCGTAGACACATGGTATTAAACACCATCTTACCTAATACCTAACAGAGCTCCGAAATCATTTTGCACTATTTTCGATTGCTATTTAAAGTAAATTTGAATGCTGCATAGTTACCATTTCAAACCCCATAATAATCTTTTTAACTCCATCGTCAACTACCATCATCCCTTCGTTTAATCATCACTTTACACTATTGAATGGCACTGGGAAATCATGATAAGGTGTTTGCAGTTCCATACATTCCACAGGTATTTGGACTATTCTGACTAAAGCGTTGTTAAATTCGCAAGAATCAATAATTTTTTAATATTTCCATTGAGTTTTAACCATGACAAATGAACAACGTCTTCGACATTACTGAAATTCACATTTTACTATCTAAACCATACTCTATAACCACAAACAAACAGACGTACCACTCCGTACAATTTTCTAAGAAAATTGTGGTTCCTACTAACTTGTGCGACACCTACTGGACATATTCCGTAAAAGATATATTTTCAAGCCTGCTGCTGTTTCGGAAGCACGGCACGCGACAACTGTCAACTGAGTTCAAAGGGAAAAAGCACATCAGCGCCACCACCGCTGCGACGGGAATATTCCGCATAACTGAAACTCATTTCAATTGAATGTTATTTTGATCCACGAAAATAAATTTCGTGATACGTCTGTTTGTCTGTGCTATAACTGCGAAAAACGATTTCTATTGTAATTTAAATCAGAATAGACCATCTCACTGAATATCTATGACCTCACTTTCCTGACAGTTAGTGGTAACTTTGTTTACGTTTTGGACTCTGTGCTTTTTTTTGGTGGAGCAATTGTGTGCTTAGTGGAAATCCCGCTTAATTTAAAATTGTTCTTAGTGTACTGGACCTCACGCACAACATTCAAACGACATTTTGATCACAATTGAAATGATCTGCTATATTTGAGAACTAAACTGCATCGCACGAAGGTAAACAGAATTACCAGTATCTGTCAAACTCAGATGCGTGACGTCTCCGTGCGATGGTTTATACTCTTGTCAACACATTCTTGAGTGTTGAAAAGGGTTTAAAAGTTCTCTCATTCCATTAGTTACGTGGTGTGACGTAATTACATTTTATTCCCTGTTTCATAATGTTTCATAAGGGTGTACAAAAAACGACTTCTCACTTTGCTCTTATGTCGAACTTTTACCTGGCCCACCGGAGTATTGGCTCGGGAATTCGACTTTGACCAGCCGCGACCTAGCAGATTTCGTCAATAACTGCACAGTTCAACAAAACGTTTTAATAATGGACAGCGGGAGTCATCAGACTCCCGCCAAAGTTAAGTACCTCCCATTTTATGTCCCTGACGATAGCCATCGCTCCGCTATAAATTTTAGACTGGACGCTCCTTCTTCTTCATCAACCTGTCGGGTGTCAGCTGTTCCGAAATCAACTTCTGCCAGCGGACATGACTCATCCATTCACCTATACTACCAAAACGTATGCGGTATGAACTCTACTATTGACGATTACATGCTTGCTTTTTCTGGAGGATGCTACGACATCATCGCGCTTACCGAAACTTGGTTGGACAACCGCACCCAATCTTCTTACGTGCTTGGGTATGAATATAACGGTTTTCGTTGCGATCGCGGCCCTCACAATAGCAGAAAATTGACTGGAGGAGGTGTGCTCATCGCAGTTCGTCGAAATCTTAAGGCCCATCGAATCGACGACACTACCTGGAGCAATCTTGAGCAAGTGTGGGTGTCGATAGAATTGGCCGATAGAAATGTTTTTATCTGCGTCATTTATCTTCCACCTGATAGAACGCGTGACAAAGAAATTATCGATACCCATGTTCAATCGGTCTCATCAATCGCCAGTCGAGCAAAACCGTGTGACGAAATTATTATCTTCGGTGATTTCAACTTTCCAAATTTATGCTGGCGCCCATCACACGACGGCTTTTTTTATCCCGATCCGGCTCACTCCACGTTTAATTCTTGTACTCTAGCATTGCTTGATGGCTACTGCACCCTTCAGCAAATCAACGACAATACTAACGAAAACGAACGTTGTCTCGACCTGTGTTTTGTTGGTTGCCGCGACACCGCCCCCATATTAACCTACGCTCCGGCACCTCTAGTTAAAATCGTACGTCATCATCCGGCCCTCACTCTCGCTCTAGAAACTAAAAACAGCAGCGAATATCAGCAAGTTTCTTGTCTAAGCCGCTACGATTTTCGGAAAGCTAATTACAGTGAGATGATTCGAGCACTTGATAACATTGATTGGAGTATCATTTCTAATGAAACCGACGTCGACATAAACGTATCTAAATTTTCCTCCATGATCTCAGGACTAATCGAACAATTTGTTCCAAAAATGGTCTGCAAGAATGCAAATAAACTCCCCTGGCAAACCCCGGAGTTGCGTCGATTAAAAAGGGCTAAAAACGCTGCATTCAGGAAATTTTCTAAATGTCGTACCCTACCCTTACGCGACCACTATCGCCGGATTAATAACTCTTACAAAACACTAAGCCGAAGATGTTTTTCTGCGCACCGACGGCGTATGGAAGACAAACTAAAATCCGATCCCAAAAAATTTTGGAACTTCATCAGCGAGCAACGCAAAGAAACAGGATTACCGTCGATAATGATGTCAGCCAACGAGACTGCTGACAATGCTGCGCTATTTGTAACTTATTTGCAAACAAATTTTCTTCAGTATTCTCCAGTGAATCACTTACCGCTGAACAAATTTCGGCAGCCGGAAACAACGTTCCTATTACAAACAGTTGCATCGCATCTATTTACTTCGACGAAAATGCAATTCTTACCGCTGCTCGGAAGCTTAAACACTCGAGCTCTCCTGGGCCCGACGGAATTCCTGCCACTTTGTTAAAAAACTGTATTTTACCTCTTCTCGTGCCCCTGTCACATCTGTTTCGCATATAAGCAGGCTTATATGTTCCCCGTGCACAAAAAGGGCGACAGGTCGAACGTGGAAAATTACAGAGGGATATCAACTCTTTGTGCTGTATCGAAATTGTTCGAGCTGGTCATCATACAACCTATCTTCTCACATTGTCAGCACGCCATATCGGATGATCAGCACGGTTTTCTACCAAAACGCTCTGCCGCCACAAATTGACTTTGTTTTACCAGCTACGTGGTCGAGAGCTTCAACGAACGGTCGCAGACTGACGCGATTTATACCGATCTTTCCGCTGCTTTCGATAAAGTTAATCATCGGATTACTGTCGCAAAGTTGGAACGCTATGGCTTCAGCGGCAGTCTATTGAGCTGGATAGAATCCTATTTGACGGGTCGAACAATCAGCGTTAAGATTGGAGACGAGCTCTCCAATTTCTTTCCTGCAACATCTGGAGTCGCTCAAGGTAGTCACTTGGGACCACTGATCTTCTGTATTTCAACGACGTTAATAATTCCCTACGAGGCCCACGCCTTTCATTCGCAGACGACCTGAAATTATTTTTCAAAGTTGTTAACACCTCAGACGCATCCTCTCTTCAGCAGCATTTGAATTTATTTGGGAATTGGTGTGCAATTAATCGTATGACGCTGAACCCCTCCAAATGCTCGGTTATAACCTTCACTCGAAAAACGCATCCGATACTTTTCGATTACAGCTTTAACAATCATTCGATTCAACGTGTCGATGTTGTCAAAGATCTTGGTGTACTTCTCGATGTCAAACTTACCTTCAAGCAACATGTTTCTTTTATCATCGCCGAAGCATCCAGACAGTTGGGATTAATTTTTAGAATGACACGCGACTTTAGAGACATAAGTTGTCTGACCGCATTATATTGCTCGCTTGTTCGGTCACAGCTCAAATACTGCTCCACGGTTTGGACACCACACTACAACAACGCTGTTCAACGCCTCGAAAGCTTCCAGCGCCGGTTCGTCCGCTACGCACTTCGCCCCTTGCCATGGAGACAGCCTATGTGGAGCACTCCTTATGAGGATCGTTGTCAACTTCTCCATATTGACACCCTGCAGGTTCGGCGTGAAACTGCTCGTGCTATGACTGTGTCTAACGTGCTGACAGCACGGATCGATTGCCCTGACATTCTTCGCCAGATCAATATAAATGCTCCATCCAGAACCCTGCGGAGAGTACCTGCAATGCACCTACCTTTTCGTCGTACCAACTACAGCTCCAATAGTGCAATCATTGGCCTTCAACGAGCGTTCAACAAAGTTTCGTCAATGTTTGACTTTCATCTTTCGATTGAAGTGCTTCGTTCTAAATTTGTTGCTATGTTTAGACAATTGTTGTATTAATGTTTAGTGTAGTTAACTAGTCACCATTTGGACAATATATGTCTGTTGGTTGAGAGCAAATAAATAAATATTATGTTTCCGTATGGGTACACCAGAACTACACGTTAGCACTATTACTGTTCGGTTTGGTTTTTGAACTACACCGGAAATACATTTTTTTGAAGTAGAATACTTCTCTCAGGAAGTTCGGCTAAATAGGGATGTGAAATGAAAATCTAAAACCGAAAAAAGTGAAAAATATGTCCAATTTCAAATGCTAATAAATCGGTTAGTATTCGATGGATTTCTTTCGTTCTTGCAGCAATAGATTAGAAAATCTTCTAAGATTCTTCCCAAAAGAAGATAAATGTAATTTTATTATTCACACTATTGTACTATTGAGAATAGTCAAGCCTTGTCAAAACGAAAAATTCGACCTCTGATTGGTCGTTATATGATTGCTTCCCAAGCACGGTCGACAGAATCATATACCCTGCAATTTAAAACATGTTATTTGGCCTATACAAGAGCCTGTTTCAGCCGAAGCCGCTTATAATAGTTCTAGACAGCGACAACAGCAGTCGTCCTCCCTTAGCAGCAGCACTAGCAGTGCAGTGGATATCAGCGATGGCGGAAAGCGGTCACAGCTGTGACGTAGCAATGGATAGCTCACTAGTTGCAGCGGATTCCAATGGCAGCGTATAGCGGCCACAACTGTGGCATGGCTATGAATAGCGAACTAGTTGCAGCGGATCTCAGCATCGATAGCGGATGATGCAGTGAGGCACTTCAGTGAAATGCAGTCTCTGTGCGATAGTGGGCACTAGTAAATGCATTTAAAGAAAAGTTGACTCATTTTGACAACACATGAGCCGTCTAGTTTTGAGTGTTATATCAGCATATCATTGTTTACTTTATCACAAGGAATACTTTATTCGCCCTGTCAGTGATAACGCAAAGATGTGATCGACATCTTATCCGATACTAAAATGAACATCTGATTGATCTGATTATTCAACGTTTATTTACTAGAAAAATGACTGAAACGCAAGCAGCCGGGTTATCTTTCTTGTAAAAGTGTTCTACTTCAACTTGCGGACGTGGCTTTGTACACAACCCTCCTGTTATTTCTGCACCGCCTGGAATGAAACAGAGTGTAGTTTGGAAGCAACAACAACAAATATAAACGTGTTCAAATACCTTATGGAAAAATTATAATTAGCTAAACACACTAATTCAACTGCATGAAGATGTTCGGTTCTCGATTGCAAAGTGTAGTAAGCGATGTGGTATCGTATCAAAAATGAATTCGACATCAGTAACACGATGCTATAATTTGTTATTTAGTGTTGATTCCTGCGGGTGCGCTAGGTAGAATATGTAATTTATTTCATCTTGTGATAGTGTATTTACGACAGAGATATCTGTGAAAAAAATCTGTATAGTAAACATATGAACATGACCTTACATAACCTGACTTATGGTCGGTCCCGTGTACCTCGTGTACCTGTAACTCATAATTCACAGCTTCGAGAAATACATACTTGAAAATATTCGTTTAAAATTATCTTCAACTTAAACTTCTAATTTAGCAACTCAGCCTTTCTATTGAATTTATTAAGACCTTTTTTGTACACAGAAGAATTTTCACTTGAACTTTTCAATAAAGATGATTTTTGGAAAAACAAGAATATCATAAAAAATTTAACCGCCCCCGAGCTGAGTCTTGCACGAATGCATAGCTGCCTAGCTGTTTTCCAGAATGACGTCATCATTTTGCACCAAGGTCAATGGCATAGTTTTCCCGCGAGTTCTTCGGTTGTTGTTCTTGAATCCAATTGTTTTGATTGAAAGAATCATCGACCCATCGTCGGTTACACCTAAAATAAAGAAGTCAATATACATAATGCGTGAAGAACTTTTGCAATAAATCTTAAATAGAAATTTTTCATGCCTGCGAAACAATATTCCGATATATCTGGCAGTACTGGTAAGCTTATACAATACCCAAGTATGATGACAGTTCTATAAGGTATGCTATTCACGTCGATGCATTAGTATTAGTGATCGTTATGAACTTTTTCCAATTTTGTATAAAATTTGAATTGATTTTGCATTTTAAACTAAACTTATTGAACATTCTTTCCTGAAAAGTTATAGAAATGATGTTGAAACATGTTTTATTTGTGGGGAATACATAAACATGCTGCGGTTTAGGTAAAATATGCTGTTTTTCATCAATTTTCCGGTAACCTTTTTGCACTTTTCGTTTTTTTCTTGTACTCTAATAGCGCTTCTAAATGGAGTCGCTTATGTTTCATACAGTAACAAAAGTCATGAGCTATGACAATGACTAAGATTATGCTCCAACTATTAGAAATATAGCATATTTATATATTTTATTTCGACATATTGTCGCAACTTTTCACACTAAATCTAAATTAATATCAATTTCTAGTGTGTTTCAACTGGAGATTCACTCTCTAACTAAAAAAATTAGATATAAAACAACATAAAACGAGAAATTTCCAAAAATGTTCTGAATTCCATACAAAACGCGAAATTTTTCATAACGAGATTTGTTTGTGTGCGTGGATAGACAAAAATGTAGCATACCTTGTAGAACTGTCATCATACTTGGATACAATACTGGCCATACGTCGTCGTTGTATTGCGAGTCAAAGCAAGCGTAAAGAATAGTTCTGATAGTCCTGTCCATGATGAATAGAGCCATCGTGTGACGGTATGTCGAATGCAGAATCAGCCATATTGGAAACAAGTTTGATTGCGAAGAAGTTTGTATATAAACAGCCTCTGGAAAAAAAATTCACATCGTTGAATATATCATTAAGATGCATTTATACTGTAAATATAACAATGCTACATACCTTGCTATCAATATTAGTGCTTCTTGAAAGCTACTCGCAACTTAAACACTGAAAACTCGGAAGTTTCTTTTTCAAGTGAGCTAGGACACATAAATAAACAAAAAAAAATTTCTTCCTGTTGCATAGTGATATTTCGTCTCCAACCTCCATAGGAAAAAACACTACCTCTACCCGCGCCTACTTTTTGGTCAAACCGTTACACCATGTTCTACACATCATGGTTTTGTCGGTAAAAGTGTTGGAAAAAACCCAAATTGATCCACCTAGCGGTGAGACCCAGCCTTTCTCATTCGAACTTATTATTTGTTAAAATAGATTCACACAAACATTTCAATTTTTAGCAAAAAAAACCCTGAATATTTCTGCTGGATTTATTTTACATTTTACATAACGAATTTCAGATGACTACTCCTGGTTACCGAAATACATCCTAAAATGGTTACCAGAATACATCCTAAAATGCCCAATCCGGGTATTTCGATGGTGAAGATGCCAACTTTCAGTGTCTGGAAAACAGCTTAAAGTGACCAAATATCATTCATTATGAGTATTGCGGAAGCGTTATACCCAGAGGCCAGAAATCAACTTGAGACGCCACTTTAAATTTCTAGATAGTAGTTCCGATTGATGGTTAACAACCTAAAAAGAACAAACATTACCCAACGTTTTTCAGGAACCGGAAAAAGCCGGGGTGAATTTTTTTTTTTTTTTTTTTTAAACTCTAATATTTATTTAGGCCCAACCGCAAAGCATAACGGGGCCGAATATCTTTTGGAGTAGGGAAAAGCCAGCTTGAGTAGAGCCTGTATCCCGACTGCTCCTCCTCAAACAGGCATAAAAACCCTCTCATCTTTTCTCTTTTATAAATACAATTTAAAAATACATATCATTTAGACCTACGGCTAACAATAACAATAATAAATAAAGTTCTTCTCTGTATGAGTAAATATCAATTCTTAATACTATTCGTTAAGGTGTGATGGTTCCTTATATCTTTAGCAATCAAAACTTATATCTATGTTTGGTGGATCATGTCTCTCAGAAAGAAGCGATGATTCATGTGTCTCTAAAAAGATCAATAAAAGAAAAAAAAAGGAACAGAATTAGTGTGAAACTTTTTGATGGAGGTTGTGTTGGAAAAATAAGAAGAAGAAGCAAGGAGATAATCAAATTCGATACTTGATATCTCTTAAAAAGTCATAAATAGGTATTACAAGCGCTGGGTTGCGGCTAGCAAGCGCATCCCGTACTTGCATTGTAAATGTCACTTTCTGTTTTCGGAGAGAATCAATAAGCTTGGTCCTTGCTCTGTGGTACTTAGGGCATACGAAGACTATATGATCTATATCTTCGTACCCTCCACATTCGCACAGATTACTATCGACTAAGTTTATTCGATAAAGGTGTGCGTTTGCAACATAGTGATTGGACATTAGGCGCGAAATAACTCGAATGAAATCTCGAGTTAAATCTAACCCTTTGAACCAAGCTTTTGTAGACACTTTGGGCGAAATCGAGTGCATCCATCGCCCAAGATCGTCTTTATCCCATTTTTCCTGCCAGTTTGCCAGGGCCAGTTGTCGAGGCAGGTGAAAATACTCGGTATAGATGATCGGTCTATCAAATATATCTCCTTCTATGGCACCCCTTTTCGCTAATAAATCAGCTTCTTCATTGCCTGGGATTGAGCAATGAGAGGGGACCCACACAAAGCAGATAATGAAAGACCGATCAACCAGCACTTCTAATATCCGTCTAATTTCCGGAAGGAAATAGGACGGGTGCTTGACCGGTTTAATCGATCGGAGAGCTTCGATAGAACTGAGGCTGTCCGAGAAGATGAAATAATTGCCTGGTGTCTTGAGCTCGATAATTCGCAGCGAATTGTGTATGGCAGCTAATTCAGCTACATATATGGAGCAAGGCTGTGCCAGTTTGCGGGATATGTGATGATCTGTGTTAAAAACGCCATATCCGGATTGTCCATCCATCACAGATCCGTCCGTGAAAAAGGAGTTCTGTACTGGGAGGTGGCCGAATTTTGCCGAAAATATTGATGGCACAACTGTTGGTTTAAGGTGTTCGGGAATTCCATGGATTTCTTGTTTCATCGTCAAATCAAATACAACAGAAGAATTGTTGAGCGATGTTGAAATCTCACGGGATGGAGCAACAACCGAAGGGTTTATCTCCATGGTCATGAACCGCTGGTATACTGACATACAGGGTTTCTGAACAACTTCCAAACACCTCTCATAGTTCTCGATTATCATTGGGTTTGCTATCTCCGATCTGATGAGGAAACGAAGAGCCAACTCGAATAGCCTCTCTTTGAGTGGTAGTACTCCCGCAATGACCTCTAGGGACATGGTATGTGTCGATTGCATGCAGCCTAGAGCGATACGCAAACAACGGTATTGTATCCTCTCTAGCTTCAGCATGTGTGAGGCTGCGACTCCTCTGAAGCATATGCTGCCGTATTCTATTACGGGGAGAATAGTGGTTTGGTAGAGTCGTATTAAATCCTCTGGATGCGCTCCCCATGATGTTCCTGTTACCATCCGAAGAAAATTAATTCTCGGTTGGCATCTCTGCTTCAGGTAATTGGCATGTTTTTCCCATGTGCACTTAGAGTCATACCATACTCCTAGATACTTGAAGCTAGGTGACTGAGTGATGGGTATTCCGGACAGAACTAGCTCGAAGCGAGGTGGTGGTCGCTTTTTTGAAAAGACTACCATCTCCGTTTTTTCAAGCGAGAATTCGATTCCAAGACAACTGGCCCAACCGGTCAGATTATCTAGCGTATTTTGCAGGCTGTTTTTCATGTCTACAGCTAGAGTCGCCGTGACTGATACAACGCAGTCGTCAGCTAACTGGCGCATTGTACAGCCGTCCGTCAAGCATGTGTCGATGTCACTGATGTAGAAGTTGTACAACAGCGGACTCAGACAAGAGCCTTGGGGGAGACCCATGTAGCTTGTTCGTGTTATTGTTGAAGAACCGTGGTTGAAAAGTAAATGCTTTTCAGACAGCAGGTTGATCAAAAAGTTTGTTAATATAGGGGAGAATCCTCTCTGATGCAGTTTCTCGGAAAGAATTTCGATTGAAACTGAATCAAATGCGCCTGTGATATCCAGGAAAACCGAGGTCATTTGTTGTTTGCTGCCAAGAGCCATTTCCGCTTCTGTGGCTAGCAATGCCAGGCAATCGTTAGGGCCCTTGCCCCTACGGAAGCCGAACTGGGTCTCTGATAGTTGGTTAGTTGTTTCTGCCCAGTTGTCAAGTCTACGCAGGATCATTTTTTCAAGCAATTTGCGTATGCATGAGAGCATCGCAATCGGCCTGTACGAGCGGTGATCTGCGGCAGGTTTGTCTGGCTTTTTGATTGCGATAATCTTAACCTGTCTCCAAGCTTCCGGAATCATATTGTTCCTGATAAGCTTATTAAACAGTTTAAGAAATCGTAGCTTGGCCGAGTCCGGCAGGTTTTTCATCAAATTAAATTTGATCCTGTCCGGTCCTGGAGCCTTGTTCTTGCAAGACGCGAGGGCAATTGAAAACTCCAACATGGTAAATTCTGATTCTTCAATAGCTGTTGTATCGCTAAATTTTTGCTGTGATGGGACAGCGTCTGGGCATACCTTTTTCGCGAAATCATAGATCCAACGTTCAGAGTATTCATTAGCCTCATTACTGTCCGACCTATTGCGCATTTTTCGAGCCGTATTCCAGAGATAGCTCATAGAAGCATCTCTGGGTAACGAGCTTATGAAATTTTGCCAGAATGATCTTTTTTTCAGTTTGTGTAGCTTAGACTGTTTTATTTCCAGCTCCCTAAACTGATCATAAAGCTCAATTGAACCACCATCCCTGAATGCTATGTATGATGCTTTTAGAGCTTTTTTTATCTCGGTGCATTCTTTGTCCCACCATTGCTTGTTGGGACGAATTTTCAACTTGTTCTCAGGGGCAGGCCTCTTCTGAGATTGCAACGCGCTATCTAGCACTAATGTTGCAAGGAAGTTGTATTCGTCGGATGAAGAAAGCTCATCCGTTGTTTCGAGACCCTGGGATATTGTGTTCGAGAATTTTTCCCAATCAATATTCCGGGTAAGATCATACTCTACTTCGACTGTGGTAGCAGAATGGAGCCTGCTCTTAATCGAAATACTGATTGGCAAATGGTCGCTACCGTGGGGATCTTGAATAATCTCCCATTTGCAGTCCAAAGCCATTGAGGAGGAACACATCGACAAGTCTAATGTGCTCTCTCGTATTGGAGGCCTTGCAATTCTCGTAGCTAACCCAGGTATGTTCAATAAGGTCATATCGAAGTCATCGAGAAAGCTTTCAATAAGAACAGCGCGGCTATCATCCCTGGGTGCGCCCCACGCCGTACCGTGAGAATTGAAATCTCCCAGGATGAGGCGTGGAGACGGAAGCAGTTCCGTTATTTGTGACAGCTGCAACCGGTTAATAACCGCTCTAGGCGGAATGTAGACTGATGCGACAGTGAGGCCCTCCCCAGCAATTGTTATATGGCAAGCAACAATTTCTATTGCATCAATTGCTGGGAGAGGAATTCGGAAGAATGGGTAGCATTTTTTGATACCAAGGAGCACTCCGCCATAAGAGTTTCCTCGGTCTAAACGGATGACATTGAAGTCTTGAACGGCAAGTGTCGTATCAGTTGACAACCATGTTTCAGATAGCGCGAAAATATCGCATTTGCTATCGTGAAGCAGGAGTTTAAATTTATCTAATTTGGGGATCAAGCTTCTACAGTTCCATTGTATGATCCTTGTTGTCGATTCGTCACTTCGGCTGTCTGATTTAAACATCGAAGGATACGAACGCGAGGAGGGGCCATTTGGTGCTTAATTGCTTACCCAACATGCAAATTGTTGGAAGCCAAGCCGAAATCATACTCTTGAGGAAATCAGATAGACCAAAATTGGTAAATATCCATTCAACGATCATTTTGAATGAGATACGTCCATCAGTGGTCGGTATTTCAGATTCCGATGTCTGTTTTTTGGCGGAAGCAGATTGTTTTCCTGGTAGTTTGGGAAACTCTTTATCGAAATTGTTACCCTCAGGATTAAGCTTGAATCCTGGAGGTGACGGCTTAGCAATATTTTGCTTGGAAGGTGGACCACTTGGGGTATCTATATGTGTTTTCTTCTGCTCCTTTCTAGGAAGCTTGGGGGAAGATACGCTTGGTCGTTTACGCACGGCTCCACTTGACGGAAGAGGTTGATATACCTCTTCATCATCATTGGGATCGTCATGTTCCAAGCTGGAATATGGGTTTTCCTGTTGCTGTAAGGCAGTCTTAAGCATCTGTGCAAATGACTGCTTACAGCGTTGTTTTGTCGATTTTTTTAACGCTTCTGAGCGTTGTTTATATTTTGGACACGCCTCGACTTCATGTGGATCACCACCACAAAGACAGCATTTTGTCTCTTGATCGCCGCAAGCGTGGTTAATCTCGGAGATTTCACCACACTTGGAGCATTTAGGTTTCTTGTTGCAGTAGGTCTTCGTGTGCCCTAACTGCAAACAATTCGTACACGTCATGACTTTTGGAAAGAAAAGTCTCACGGGTAGTCGAAGCTTGTGGAGCTCGACAAAATCCGGGAGTACTTTTCCCTCAAAAGTCACTCTAAACGAGTCATTTGGGGAATAATTGCCCGTATTATCCTTCGAATACATTCTCCTGCATTCGAGGATTTTTATTTCAGGAAGGGATGGATTTTTAAAGCATCCAATACCTTTCACAACATCCTCTTCGGTGAGGTCAGCCTCGGTTATAACACCCTCTATTTCAACTACGCGTGCCGGTATATAAACGCGGTACTCGATATTGAAATTTGGATCCTGGACGACAGCATTTGCTTGTCGGGGATCCGAGAATGTTGCCTTGAGTCTATCCGCTTTGACCTTGTAGACCTCGGTCAAGCTCGAGTACTTTTCCTTTAGAGTTTTGCATATCTGTAAAACTCTGAGAGGCTTGTTTTTGGGTCGGAAATACACGACCCAACGTAGACCAGGTTGGTTAACCTGATACATTTTAACCCGAGTTGACTCATCTTTACTGGATGGGATAACCGGGGCAGTTTTACGGGGTCTTTTACGCTTTTTAACGACATCGAAAAAAGCGTTATTTTCATTATTCGGGATGTCAGAAAAATCCATCCCGGGCTCGTCACCTTCTGAGCAAGATGAGATGTCCGGTGGAATAGGCAATCCACCTACCGCCATAGCGGTTGTGAACTATATGCCGCTACTAATTAATATATGGAATATATTGAAATACTTATATATTTAAAGCTAAAGAGTATGACTATATATAAATAGGAGAGGAAATACGAAATCGAAATATATCTGTATGTATATATGGAAATAAAAAGTTTAAAAAAAAAAAAAATATATAAAGGTTGTGTCACTTATCTTTATATGTATGTGAATCAGCAGCACTGCTTGCGCTGTCTCTTCAACTGCAGAGCGGCGACGCCGTACGCTTTTCTACCGTCAGGGTTCCACAGCACACGCGCCAACTAACCACTACCACAGCTCCGTACTCCTCTGCTGCGGGAATCGACCTACGCTGATGCTGGACCAGCACGACACCTTTCAGCACTCGCGCCAAAACAAGCACGACTCACCACCTTCACACGCGCACGCAGCAATCGCGCCGCTTAGCACCACTACCACTGGCGCTGTTCGGCAGTCGGGGCTCCCCCACCAATAACGACGCGTATTCGCACGCCACACAACACCAACGCTAGAAAGAAGCGAGATATTAATTTCGGTAATTCACAGAGCACTCAAGAAAAACGACTTTCCTGCTCGGCTGCCGAAAAGACTATGATCGGGGTGAATTTTATACTCCACTTTGCAGCTTCCGGTTTCTGAAAAAAATCCTTAAATTGTCAAGTACAAAACAATGAAGGTATATCTACTTTTTGGGTTCTAGAATATTGTTGTTGTATATAAAGTTATAATTTAAGCATGTTTGAGACTAATTTCGTGAAAATCGGTCCAACAATTTAGTGAGCTTAACAGTCTTTGGAATATGTTTCTTTCCAAAAGGTGATTTCCTTCTTTCATACATAACGGACAAAGTTATAGTCCAATTACATTAAAATTCAATAGGGTCTTGTGAGGTTTTCAATCCGACACAAATTTTGAATAAAAAAATGTTTCAGCTAATTCTAAGAAAAATTAGTGAGTTTCAAAGCCTTCGGTACACGTTTCTCTCAAAAACCTTTGAACCACATGTTTAAACGTAAATTAAGGGGTTTCAAGACAGCTCGTTCATTTGACACCAGTTTTGTTCAAATTGGTTGCGTATTTTATGAGATAATGAAGTTTCGTGATCTTCACATTTTATAATATGGGGCCTAAACTAAAAACCCCATTACAATGTAATTCAATAGGGTGTTATAAGGCCACTAGACCTTTCTTTTGCAACTGATTTCGTGAAAATCGGTAGAAACATCTCTGAGAAAAGTGAGTGAGTTTAAGCAGGCTTTGGTATAAGCTTTGCTTTTATAACGTGATTTAACATTTTTATTAATTACTAACAAAGTTACCAACCGATTACAATGAAATTCAATAGCAACTTATGTGACAACTAGACCTTTCGTTCGAGACTAACTTTGTGAAAATCGGTCCAGCCTCTGGAAAACATTTCTTTGCATAACCTTTGAACCATATGTTTAATCATTATGAAATTTATAAGTTAAGGGTTCTGGAGATAGCCCGTCCATTTGACATCTGTTTTGTTAAAATCGGTTGTGTAGCTTCTGAGATATTGATGTTTCGTGATTTTTACGTTTTTAAACATAACCTCTAAACTAAAAATCCGCTTACAATAAAACTCAATAGCAACCTATGGGGTAACTAGACCTTTTATTTGCAATTAATTTCATAGAAATCTGTCCAGCCATCACTGATGAAAGTGAGTGAGAAAAAAAAGTTGCACACACACATACACACACATACACGCATACATACAGAAAATGCTCAGTTCGTCGAACTAAGTCGAGTGGTGTACGACATTCAGCCCTTTGGAGCACTTTCATACCTTTAGTTTTTGCAGTGATTGCTATACCTTTCTAGGAGAACGGCAACACAGTGTGAAAGTTTCGGAAAAACAATGTGGAAGAGTCGGAAAAACAGTGTGAAGGCATGAGAAAACAACTACTTATCCGGAAGATATACAAGTGCATTCCCAATACCTCACATCACACTTAGGTGGGAGAAGTATGGGTTACGAATGAGGAACTCATCGTGATCGCCAACTCCCTAAAGGTGAGCAAGGCACCCAGACAGGCTGGTATCCCTACCTGATCAGAAGAGCATACCTAAAAATTACAAAATTCTATCAACGGGAGATACAAATAACATATTTTGATACGATTTAGTATTTTCCCATTTGCTTTGGATAACAAAGTTGAATCTGAATGAGTTATAATAACAAATCATGAAATGGAGTTGTTCTGAAACAAATCTAACAATTTTTTCGTCTCTAGCAAAACCTGTTGTTTTTAACAATGGTTGTTATTGTACTGTTCTATGTGCTATCTCATTTTGTTAGAAAGCTGATACGTTAGTAACAAAGTTTGATGTGGGTTGGATATTAGTAGATTATTTTTTGTTATGATATCTGTTATTTTAACACCTAACGGGATCAAAATTATAACACAACCTAAAAAGTTTTTCACATAACAAACTAACAGCCTCTGTTACATTTTTGTTTTGTCTTTCTGATCGGGTAGCCTGACAATCAGGCTGGCGATAAAAATGGCCCCCGAGCTGTTTCGGAAAGTTATGCAGAGGTGCCTGGATGACTGCCTCTTCTCGGAAAGGTGGAGGCGGCAGAGACTGATGCTACTGCCGAAGGCTGGAAAACCGCCAAAGAACCCATCGGCGAATAGGGCTATCTGCCTGCTGGACACTGCGGACAAGGGGCTTGAGAGGATTATCCTCAACAGACTGGTGAGCCACACGGAGGTGTTGCAAGTAACCAGTTCGGTTTCCGGAAGGGCCGGTCCACGCTGGGTGCTATCATACCCGTCACCAAGATAGCGGAAGTAGCACTCCAGCGGAAGAGACGAGGCATACGATATTGCGCAATCATCACGCTTGACGTTCAATAGGAGCATTCATGTACCGGTGTCGCTGTACAAGATTCTTGAAAAATTACTTCCAGAATCGAGTATTTGTTTAAAAAAGCGAAAAGGGTTCGTCCAATTAACGCTGAAGTTCCGCAAGGTTCTATCCTGGGACCGCAGGGCTCCGGCTCGATATATATATATATATATATATATATATATATATATATATATATATATATATATATATATATATATATATATATATATATATGCTAAGAGGCAATTTACTTTTTTGAATGTAATACATCCTGCACGAGTAAGTCATTGATTAAATACCTTTCTCAAGTTAAAATATATTGAATAAATGATATCGGTAAAATTATTTAGTAAACGTGTCGGTACGCGAGCACGCGGTTTGAATTGATACGGTTGATACGGAAACTAATTGTACGTATCATCATTATATAAAACTTTGTGCCGTGTCAAATAAACTATAGATGAAGAAAAAAAAATCATTATATAAAACTAAATTGTAAACTAATAATTGAATATTAATTCCAGTTTGAGTTGATTACATAAAACTACTACAAAAAGCGTTTTCTTTGCCTCCCGCCGGAACAGTGGAATATCATGTACTACGGAGTGTTGAAACTCAAGTTCCCTATAGGCGTTGTGACTGTCGGGTTCGATTCCCGATCAGGTCGAGGATCTTTTCGAAATTTTCTTGACTCAGCACTGGGGCACGGTGTATCGTTGTACTTATCCTACAACATGTAAAATGTGTCAAAAACAATATCGATAACGAATTCTCTCAATTAATCTAGTTGATCGAGACCGCTATTAGCAGGGCCGGCGTCACATTATTTCCCCGAGTGGGTAGTAAGCAATGGAGGGAGATAATTCCGTGTGAGTTAGTACCCACAAAGACATTTTCCGAATGGGTACTACTACCCACACTACCCACATGAACCACCGGCCCTGGCTATTAGCCCTCCAGGTTAGCCTGCGATATTGTTTGTAGCATCCAAAATCATGACGTTTTGTGATGCAGGAGAAAGAGGGTTGTAAAGTTTCCTGATGTCACATAGAGATTTTATAAAAATAAAAAATTTTTTTTCGAAATTCGCTAAATTTTCCTATGGGGGAAAGGGAAGTTATTTTTCATCAAATTGTGCGTGACGTAGCTAATGGATGTCGCCTTACTTTGTATTTTATTTAATTTCATTGGTTGAATATGAAAAATTAAAATGTTTCTGATGAGAATGCATTCAATTACTACCAAAAAAGTAGGAGGTTGTATCCCAGACACGACCGCATAACCGGCGTAGAACTACGCACAGTATTAAGGAGGACCCTACTCTGGAAAGTTGAAAAATAATGAATTTTCGTGATAATTGAAAAATTGGATGTTTAGAGAAGGGTGAATTGTTCGGGCATTTCGGCCATTGATTAAGAAATATTTGAAGATGTATTTTGTGTGCCGTGGGTGCAAATATAGTGAATATTCCGCTATTATATATTATATATTATATATTATATATTCCGTTTTTCTCGAAACCATGTTTTGCCTTTCTCCTAGAAAGGTATAGCAATCACTGGAAAAACCAAAAGTATAAAAGTGCTTCAAAGGGTCGAATCTCGTATATCAATCGACATAGTTTGAGGAGCTGAGCATTTTCTGTATATGTGTGTGTGTGTATGTGTGTGTGTATGTATGTGTGTATGTATGTGTGTATGTAACGCTCTCCCAATCTCACTCGATTTTCTCAGAGATGGCTGGACCGATCTTCACGAAATTAATTGCAAATGAAAGGTCTAGTTGCCCCATAAGACCCTATTGAATTTTATTGCAATCGGATTTTTAGTTTAGAGGTTATGTATAAAAATGTGAAAATCACGAAACATCATTATCTCAGAAACTACTCAACCGATTTTAACAAAATTGGTTTTAAATGAACGAGCTACTTAAAAAACCCTTAACTTTTGAGTTTCATGAAGATTGAACGTGTGGTTCAGAAGTTATTTAAAGAAACGTGTTCTAGAGAGTGTTTAATCTCACTCATGTTGTTGAGCCGATTTCCACAAAATCAGTGCCATTTGAAAGGTCTAATTACCCCATAAAACCCTATTGATTTTTTTTGCAATCGGACTATTACCTTGCCTGTTATGTTTAAAAATGTGAAATCCAGCTTAGAAAAGAAACATGTTCCGGCGACTTTTCAAATTCACTCGTTTTCCCAAAATTGGCTGGACTAAATTCAACAATCTCAGTGTCAAATGAAAAGTTTGGCTTTCCTATGGGCTCCCATTTTATTTGACTTTAATTGTATTTTTATTCCAACCGTTATGTATTAATTTGTTAACAAAACAACGAAAGTCTATTATCTCAAAGATCACACGACTTATTTGAACATATCTAGTGTCATTTGAACGGGTTGTGGTTAAAAAGGTATGAAAAGAAACGAAATTCAAAGACTATTTAAAACTGTAACTGCTTTGATCAAAACATATGGCCTCAACAAAATTTAAATTTGGTATTGTGCTATTCGTACGTTCCCGGTATTGCTCGTGATTGAAGTGTACGAAATTTAAAGTCATTTCTTTTATTTCGCTATTTCTTCAGCACGAATATTTTAGTCCTAATTAATAATTTTTTTAACTTTTTGTCTTTCTCCTAGTAAGGTATAGCAAACACTTGCAAAACCGAAGATATGAAAGTTCTCCAATGGGCCGAATGGCATATATAACTCGACTAAGTTCGACGAGCTGAGCATTTTCTGTATGTATGTGTGTGTGTGTGTGTGTGTGTATGTGCCGATTTTTATTTTCACTCACGTTTCTCAGAGATGGCTGGACCGATTTTGATGAAATTATATGCAAATTAAAGTTCTAGTTGCCCCATAAGACCCTATTAAATTTCATTATAATTGGATTTTTATTTTAGAGGTTATGTTTAAAAATGTAAAAATCACGATACATCAATATCTCAGAAACCATACAACCGATTTCAATAAAATTGGTATCAAATGAACGGGCTATCTTAAAAACCCTTAACTTTTGAATTTTTTTAGAATGAACATGTGGTTCAAAAGTTCTGATAAGAAACGTGTTCTGAAGACTGTTTAATTTCACTCATGTTTCTCAGAGATGGCTGGACCGATTTCAATGAAATTAATTGCAAATGAAAGGTCTATTTGCCCCATAAGACCCTATTGAATTTTATTGTAATCGGATTTCTAGTTTAGAGGTTATGTACCAAAATGTAAAATCACGAAACATCAATATCTCAGAAACTTCGCAACCGATTTGAACAATTTTGATATCAAATGAACGGGCTAGTTAAAAGTTAACTGATGAATTATGATTGAACAAGTGGTTTCATAATTCGGCTGCTCTATACGTTCCCATTTCATTCGATTATAATCGAACTTAAGCAACCGTTATATATTCAATTGTCAAAACAACGAGTCTATTATCTCAAAGATTACACGACTTATTCAACATAACTAGCGTCATACGAATGAGTTATCTTTTAAACTTACAAACATCTAACTTCATTACAACTTGATATGTGGTTCAAAAGTTATGGAACGAAAAGAAATTCAAAGACTATTTAAAGCTATACCTGCTTTGATCAATATACGTGGACTCAACATAATTTAAATGCGGTTTCGTACTATTTGAATGTTCCCGGTATCGCTCGTGATGAAATTGTTCGAAATTAAGTCATTTCTTTTATTTCGCTATATCTTAAGCACTAACATTACGTCAAATTTCATATTTTATACTTCAATTACAACAAATATATTTTCGAACCCAAAGAGTGAATACCCGATCAGAAAGAAAAAACAAAAATGTAACAGAAGCTGTTAGTTTGTTACGGGAAAAACCTTACAGACTGTGTTTTCAATTTGATCCCGTTAGGTGTTAAAATAACAGAAATTATAACTGAAATGATTCCACTAGTATCAAACACATAACAAAATTTGTTACTAATGTATCAGCTTTCTAACAAAATAAGATAATATATAGAACAATATAATAACAAACATTGTTAGAAACAACAGGTTTTGATAAAAACGAAAAATTAGTTAGACTTGTTTCAGAACTACTTCATTTCAGGTTTTGTTATTATAACTAATTCAGATTCAATTTTGTTATCAAAATTGTATGGAAAAATACAAAATTGTATCAAAATATGTTATTTGTATCTCGCATTGATAGAATTTTGTAATTTTTTAGTTATGCTCTTCTGATCGGGTATACTTCTGTTGGATTGAAGCGTCCATGTAAATCTATTTTTTACAAATAATAAGTATGAATGAGAAAGGCTGGGTCTGACCGCTAGGTGGAATAATTTAGGTTTTTCAACTGATGGTAAGTTTTTCTCAGCATCTACAATCCGATTTGGCTAGAATTTTACCAGCAGCTGTAAAAAAATCCATTTTTTTGAATCGGCGTACTAGATACTGAGAAAAACGTACCACCAGTTGAAAAACATGGTTTTGAGAGTAACGCTGCCAGCAGCGTAATACTCACTATATTTGTATCCAACACATGCAAATTATATCTCCATATATACCTTAATCAATAGGCAAAATACCCAAACACATCAATCTACTCTAAACATCCGGAAAAAGTAACGGATTTTTTTATTTTTCAAACTTCCAGAGTAGGGTCCCCTCTTAACAAATGTATGGTTTGGATTGTTTCAATAACTACTAACCAGTTTAAAATTTACTATTGCTTGCTCGAGAAACTTTTCATTTAATAAACTCTGGAAGTCTGCTGTACGAGAATAATACAAAACTTTGCACGTTTTGTGCCGTACTGGAGTACAAAATATATGGTCATGTGATCTGGAACTTCCATGTGATTAAGAAAATTCCACATCTATCGACCCATTTCAACAGAGCAATATCCATGTACTTTTCACATGCTAAGCGAGCGCTTTACTTTGAACTCAACAGCCATAAGGTTAGATAAGGTTTTTTACTACTGTATTAAATGTTGCTAGTTTAGCATGAATGAGAATAACAGCGAATAAAAATAATGAACATGCAGTGACGCTCCACGTTTGATTTTTCTTTGCAATTACAGTGCTATAGGCTTCTAATTCGCATATAAAAAATACGATATCAACGAACGAACAGACAGAAATTGCTATTGAAATCTGGCACTCGAGATCTTTCTAAAATACGATTAATCTTCAATCACTTATTTTTGCCTTAAAAAGGCACAGTTTGCTGTTATGGATGGTCCGTCCAGTTCACCTTCCGACTAAAAAATGTAACTGATTTTGCCAGAAACACTCTTTTATAGCCTAAGGTTGCTACGAAATAGGCCACGCCTTTCTGTTCAGTTTTCTAATTCTTTAATATTCTTTAGACGAATTATTCCACAATTCGCATTTAATTTTTGTATCCTGCGAATAAACACCGATGGTGCTCTCACACACGCAACGATTTTAACCCGTATCGTGTTGCGGTTTGTAACATCAAGCGATTCAATTTGCTCGCTGTTGCGTGTTGCATCATGTTGCAACTGAGCAGCTGGGAGACAACGAAATTCTGTTCATGCTGATTGATTTCAACAACTTCAATTTATTCCTGTAAAGTCAAATTAATCACCTTTGTTGAGGCGTTCTAACAGAACAGGGTAGTTTGTTGCTTGAAATCAGTTATGCTGATCGCAGCCTTTGTGCTGCCCCAACAGTCAGTGGGGAGGATTAGATAAATAAATAAAGTAAATTTGTAACCGCGAAGGAATTTGATTGCTAGGATCCAGCACAGAACGATTGAGTTATTGCCAAAAATTATCAACCTTCAATTACTTGATTATTTGCCTTGAGAAAGGCATTTTGCTATTCAAACTCTGTAAAAGCTGTTCTCGCATTCAGTAAATAAGACGACCGCGAGAGATTATGTTTTCTTGGATTCAGCACAGGCCGAACCCTTAACTGGCAAATCGAGACGTTTAGTGCTACCTAGCTGCTGCTTGGATATGTGATGTGATTTGTGTACTGGCCCAACCCGCTACTGCTACTTCCGCAATTCGCTACGCTGCTGCTAACTAGTTATACTATTCTGTCGACCTTTTTAGGGAAAGGCAGCAAGCGAGCAATCAGAGGACGTAATTTCGTTTCAACAAGGTTTGACAATTTTCAATAGTACAATGGTTCGCATAATCAATCAACACTTTTCTACGTTTGGGTGGATGCGTGTATAATTTTCCAATCAATTGCTGCAAGAATGAAGGAAACAAACCGATTTATAAGCATTTAAAAAGGGACAATTTTCGTCCCCTTTTCGTTAATAGTTTTCCTATTTACATCCCTATGTGGTAGGCTAAAGAAAAACGTAGTTCTGCGTAAAAAAACCGATTTCAACTTTTGGCCAGTTTTTTGGGTCAAATACTCTTATGTGCACCGGGACGCGCCTTCTCTTAATAGTGCAGAGTCATACGAATTAAACATTTTAGTTATTTGGCACGACTTTAACCATAAATTATGTATATAAAAGTAAGCTATTTTTATTGAGTGGGTCATGATACACTATCTGGATACTGTATGGTACCGTTAGCTTAAATTTAAACTTTGCATTTATCTATCTAGATCACCAAAGTGTTAATTGTTCAAATTGATCTTACCGGCTCACTGTAGATTCGAAATTGATGACGATAGTTTTTTTTTCGGATTGCCTAAGCCTTATTATTACCTGAAGAGAGAAATTAAAATAAATAACTAATTATATATTAATGCGTTGGAGCCAGTTTAATATTCCAACGTGTGAATTGAAAGCGAAATTAATAAGGTTTGGTTCAGTGTTAAATAACACTTCATTGGCTCGTGGTTCCGGTGTTGCCCATCTCTTTTTTCCTTTGAATACATGGATGCAGCATAAAAAAAGCATGCCGGCTACTGGTCCATTTGGTAAAGTTAATGGATCATAGTAATCACGTCCCCGATTTTGCCTCAAATACACAATGGAACGCGATAATGAAACCAATTATCGGTTATACGCCTGGTAGTGGATGTCCGCTTGCGTACAAGCTATACGGGAACTCAATGGAAAACAATAAAACATTTTTTTCTCAATTGTAGCAAGCTATGTGACTTAAGCTAATTAATGAGTAGAAGGAAATAATCGTAATGATATTGGAACCAAAACCGATAATTTATTAATGCATATCGCCTCTTCCTAGTTTATATGCTACACAGTGCACCAAAAGATATAAAATAATACGTTCTGTTTAATTTCTATGAAGCCGTCTATCATAAGGCCGACTGTTAAAATTCTAGTGGATACTCTTCAAAAATTATTGCGTACTAGAAATAAAGCATATTTAACACAAGCTCAGCTCAAAAGAGTCGATTATTGGTTCTTGGAACTTCAATATGACAATGATAATAGTCCATTCCTATGGAACAATTTCCACCTTTGTTCAGTGTAAGTTTTAACACGGAAGTGGTAGTTGAATGGATAAATTTTATAACTTTTACAAATCAAGAGTGTGTTTGTTTCCGATGAATTATTCTAAGAGCTTTTCTTCTCGTTGTTTGTTCCTCTTAGTCACCTTTACGCACTCTTTATTTCCTGTTTCTTGATCTTACTGATAATTACAGGCGATTTTGCGTAAATAATCTAGTAATTTATCTAAGTATTGGACGTTTAGAAATAGTTCAAATATTTAAAAAACTCAATATTCTACATTCTCAATACCAAACACCTTTTTCACGACGGTGCTTCGGAGTGACACCGATGAAAGATTAATGCCCAGATAAGTCCCGAGAGTCGAGTGAAAATCGACCTCACATATATTTGCCCTCTGACACACTGCTCAAAGATCGCGCGATATATTATGTTTATCCGCTTTTCCTCCTGTCTGCTAACTCTTCTTTCTACTGCGCGGAAAAATGCATCATGCTGGGCGCTCGATGCGAAACATGCATTAGCCTGTGCACACTGCTTATTTCATTCCCCGTTGTCCCATATGTTGTTAGTGATGGATTGTAGCAAATGATTGAAGAGTGAAAACGCTTACCGCAATCATTCAGGGAAAGGAATTCTTTTACTTTGAATGGGTTGCTACAAGGTGAATAAAAGTGAATAGTTAGATTGCCGGTTACCGCTGCCCTTTGAGAAGAGTGGTACTATCACTTGAATGGTAATGTTACAACTTGGAGTTATTTTGTGTGAAACTTACGAAAATTCGATACTTTATGATTGATAAAATTTTCAACTCCGTAGCTGCTCGAATATCTCCTAGAAAGGTTAACAAGGTTCGTGGTACCGCCTTGCAATCCATCACGTACGGAACCCTCTCAGCCGATTAAAGTCCAGGCGGCGGTCATACGCCATGACCTGGCACAATCGGCCGAGAATTTGCTAAATCGATTCGATCCTCATCAGGAAAAGTGTGCCTCGCGGCATGAGCAAGCCGGACAACGACAGGCTGCGCACCACAGCACAGCGAACGTTGAACCGCCTGCGGAGAGTGCCGGAATTTTCACCTTTAGTTTCGCGAAGGAAAACGAATGCGCCAGCTGGCTGCCGACTGAAACAATGGCGTCTTCAGTGCAGCCTGATTGGTTTCCCCGTCCGTAATGATGTGATGTCTTATGTGTGAAAAGCGAATTGCTTGTGGGTTACGTGGATTAATTGATATTGTGTTAGAGTGTTGTTTGAATGACAATGGCATGTTGGAAGGAAGCTGCCGCAGAAGTAAATATCTCCACCAGAGTTATGGCTTCATACAGCAATACAAACGGCCTACATTTGTATTCGTTTTCATTCAACTGCATGCGAGTAGATGAGAAAGATTGATGAAATTAAAATTTAGAAGATGAAGTTATTGTTGAACTCGCATATGTAGCTTGAAAAAGAAATTTCATTTTTAAATTGGCAGTGGTGGTGGTGAAGTGGGGCTTTGTTGCATTAGCTAACAAGTTTATTTTTTTCCTGGAATACTGACGAACATACAAATGTACACTTTTAAGACCTGAGTTAGGTAAAATATGTAGTTAAAAAGTTTCGAATTTAGGTTACATACTGATTCAATTTACAGCATTACTCAGACATTTTTCTCTTACATTTTAGAAAGTTTATTCTTGTCCAGTCTGGTCCGCTTATGCGTCGGCTTTATTTGGTATGACTTTTAAATTTCACTTTATTTCACATTGACTTAGCAAGTTTGATTACTGATGTAGATTTGGTAGAAAAAAGTCCAGTTCGATCAAATTCGAATCCGCCCAAAAGTAAATTCTAACTTTGTAGATTTGTTGGCTTTACCCCTTAATCCACCAAAAAATTTTTTTTCTTGTCATTTTTTTTATTGGCTTAAATCATGCTAAAACTATCCTCGAATCAAGATCTACATCGCCCAAGTACTGATCTAAACTCAAAATTCGTTTAAATCAATTTTTACCGAACAACTTTCATGCTCCAAAATTCATTTTTATTTATTTTTATTTTTAACCGTCCCGTTTTTTTTGTCATTTTGTACCGTGTTGGCCAACCCTATTTGGCCAGCGCGCTGACTTACTAATCTCTCCCAACCCTGCAGGTATGTCAGTGCAATGTCAAGGGCAGATCACGCACGATCACTCGATCATTAGAGAAAAGAGAATCAACCGTTGCTGCGCGTTTCTATTTACCGAGTGTCAAATTAATTTTCTTAAATCCTACTACTACTACAAATTATTATTATAAATTAAAGTGCTAGGTAATAGTTTCTTGATAATTATTTGTAAACCTATGCTTATTATGTAAACTTAATCTAGATCTTAACAGCTACACTAAATCAGAGGTTCAACCAATTTTATAACCTCTTTCTTCACGTGCTCACTGGTAAGAGAAATCGAAGGAAATTACATGAAGTTTAAATTAATTTGTGCACCAATCTATCAGGCAATTACCTAAAGGGCGCTAGGACTTCTGCAAAAGCAGAATAATACCAGATATTAAAAGGGAGACTAAACGTGAGTCACACAATTTGATTCATATATATATATATATATATATATATATATATATATATATATATATATATATATATATATATATATATATATATATATATATATATATATATATATATATATATATATATATATATATATATATATATATATATATATATATATATATATATATATATATATATATATATATATATATATATATATATATATATATATATAACCTAAAATATAAGAGTCAAAACTAGAACCTAATGTCATTTATACATCTACTTATCAGGAAAATTATATTCTCCCATTCTAACGGATTACGCGTTTCATTTCCGTACCGGAGAATCATAATTTCGGAAATCCCGGTTGAATTAAATTCAACATAATATAATTTTCGTTTATCGAAATCTATCGGTTCGCAAGCGCTATGTCAAATCGTGGTCGAAAGTCTAGCGGTGGTAGAAAAGGTGCTAAATTGCTATCTGCCGTAAGTGATGAGGTCAATGATGGTAAAAAAGATAAACGTGGTGATGATAATGATGATGTGGTGTTAGTTGACGAGAGCGAAATGATCGTCGACGGACGAATCTGCAAGAGTTGTGAATATCAGGACAAATCGGACGAAATAGTTAAATGTGATCAATGCGACGGATGTCATCACTACGATTGTGTTGGAGTTACAAGCGAAGTTGTCAACAAGAGCTGGAGCTGCACTAACTGCAAGACCGCACAGTGGGCTCAGCGATCTACGATAGTTTCGAATAAAACTTCACCGTTAAAAAATGCCGAACGCAATCACAAACCCAAGCGCGCTTCGTCTCTGAGGGAGCCTGGCCGTAGCACCTCAGTTAACATATCTAGAGATGATGCTGTTTCAGCGAAATCCGATCCGCTGCAAGTAATGACCAACTATCCAGCGAGCCTGATAGCGCCAAAAATATCAATACAAATGTCCACACAACGACCGATAAGTAACCAGTCCAAATCGAAAATACCCGAGTCGACTTCTCAGCTCGACCATCAAAACAACACTAGAAGAGAGAATCTTCACGTACCATCGGAGAATGGATTACCCGAAATAGAGTTAGAGAAATCGCTCTCTGAAATGTCGTGCACGTCGTCTCAACGGTCCGCTCGTAATCGTGCTAGATTGCAGCTGATGATGTTGGAAGAAAAACGAAACTTTGATAAGCAACAAGCAGAACGGCGGCGGGCCGCTGAACAGAAAGAAGCCGAGAAGTATGAGGCTTTCTTAGCCAACAAATATAAAATTTTGGAGGAATTGGCTAATAAAAGTGTTAGATAAAGCCAATGCTCTAGCTCTATCCTTTCTCGAAGTCGAGTAGATGAATGGGTTGGCTCAGTGAGCCGCAATCAGCGACAGCAAGAAGGGCCGCTCCAACATGAAATGCAAGATCGTTATACACAGGGAGCAATTCACCGTAGCTCGATCGATACCCATCCACAAGTAGGAAAAAACTCGTTGCCATTCAGGCGCCAACAATTACTGGTAACGAATTTAAATCCAGCGAATCCATACCAACAATCAGAGCGAAGGCGGTCAGGATTCTGTCCTGCAGCGATTCCTCAATCAACGCAAGTGCAATTTCAAACTGACGAACGTTCGGGACAAAATACCACGCGTTTTGGCAAACCGATTATTGATTCGGTGCAAAGTAGTCGCAACGGTCGATTTCCTTTAAACTCAACGTTTATCGAAGACGATTGTGATGATTTCCAGATTTCTCGATCGCAGATAGCGGCCCGTCAGGCCGTTTCAAAAGATTTACCCTTGTTTTCCGGCAATCCCGAAGATTGGCCCATCTTCCTATCGGTGTTTAATAGCACCATAGCTATGTGCGGATTTACAGAAGAGGAAAATCTCATTCGATTGCAACGAAGCTTAAAAAGGAAAGCTTACAAAGCTGTCAAGTGCAGGCTCATGCAACCGGGTAATGTGCAAGGCATATTTAATACTCTCCGAATGCTTTACGGTCAACCTGAAGTGATAATACATTCGTTGATCGCAAAAAATCAGTGCACTACCAGCGATTCGAGACGACAAATTAGAAATGTTGGTTGATTTTGCCGTGAGTGTCCAAAATTTCTGTGCAACTGTCGAATCATGTGGCTTAGAGGAGTACATGTACAATGTTACGCTTTTACACCAGCTCGTTAGTAAATTACCAGCTTCCCTTAAATTGAGCTGGGCGCAGCATCGGAGAGGGCAGTCACATGTAAACTTGGCAGTTTTTAGCGATTTTATTTATTCTCTCGCAGAGGCAGCTAGCTCTGTCTCATTTCCCACCGTTTTACCTGACTTGGCACCGTCACGCAGCGAATTTCGCCACAAAAAGGGAAATACATTTTTGAACGTTCATTCGGAATCTACTGTACATTGTGAACCGAAACCAGATAAGATGTTGAAACCATCGAAAGAGTCTGCGTCACAATTCGCGAAACAGGCGTGTATGGTTTGCAAAAATAGTTGCAAAACTCTGGATAGGTGTAAACAATTCCGGGAACTTCCGCGAGACGCTAAATGGACCGTAGTTAGAGTTCGGGCTTTGCCGCACATGTCTTGGCCAGCACAAAGGAAGCTGTAAGGCCAAACCATGTGGAAAGGATGGCTGTCCGTACCGACACCACGAGCTTTTACGCAACGATCAAATCAGCAGTAGAGCAACGTCTAACAGTCAAAGTGAAGCTAAACCAGCTTCTCAACTGTTACCATGCAGCTCTGGTCAAAACTGCAACGTTCATAGAACAACGTCGAGTTCTGTGCTCTTCCGATACATGCCGGTAGTACTTTTTGGACCCAAAAAAGCTGTGCATACCTATACCTTTTTAGATGAGGGCTCAGACGTTACATTACTCGATGGAGAGCTAGCAGACGAACTACAGTTGGGTGGGACAGTGAAACCACTATGCATCTGTTGGACAGGAGGAGCGCATCGCACCGAGAATAGTTCGCATGTTGTGAATCTGGAAATTGCACCGCAACAAAATGAAACTAAACGATTGCTTTACGAGATGTCCGCACCGTACAGCAGCTACTGCTACCATGTCAAACGCTGGATGTGGCTGAGCTTCAGCAGTTATACCCTCACCTTAGAGGTGTTCCTATCAAGTCATTCACCAACATTCGACCGCGTATCCTGATCGGTTCGAACCATGGTTACCTGGGGCTAACGAGAAAAAGCCGTGAAGGAGTACTGGGTCAGCCAATAGCCATGAAATCGCGTCTTGGTTGGACCATATGCGGTTCGATACGTCCTGATGCGATACCCAGTCCTTTTCAATACACGTTTCACGCACACGGGTGTAGCGAACAAACTGATGAGGATCTGCATCAAGCCGTGAAAGAATACTTCATTTTGGACAGTTTCGGAGCGGCCAAGACAGACAAAATACTCCGATCGTCCGACGATGAGCGAGCACAGTCCCTTCTAGAAACACTCACGCGCTTTAACGGCGAGCGATATGAGACTGGATTGCTTTGGCGATACGATGAGGTACGCCTCCCCAACAGTCGTGAAATTGCATTACGGCGCCATCAAGGGTTGGAAAAAAGAATGCAGAAGGATCCCCAACTAGCTACTGTACTAAATCAGAAAATCGCCGATCTCATAGCTAAAGGGTACGTTCGTAAGCTCTCTGATGATGAAATCACATATAATTTCGTCCCTGCCTGGTTTTTACCAATATTCCCAGTCACAAACCCGAACAAACCCGGGAAAGTTAGAATAGTGTGGGACGCAGCTGCTAAAGCATATGGAAAATCGCTTAATTCTGCACTGTTGAAAGGGCCGGATTTGTTATGCTCCCTCCTAGCGATTTGCTACGATTTCGATTGCATACAATTGCAGTAACAGGTGACATACGTGAAATGTTTCACCAAGTGTTGATACGCGAAGAAGACCAACAATTCCAGTGCTTCTTCTGGATAGACGAGAAAAAAACCTCTCAACCTACGTCATGAGAGTAATGACATTTGGCGCATGCTGTTCGTCAAGCAGCGCTCAATTCGCAAAAAATTTAAACGCGGAGCGATTTAAAACCGAGTTTCCGACAGCGTACGAAGCTATAACGAAATCACACTATGTTGATGATATGCTAAGTGTCGCGTCCGAGGAAGAGGCGATTCGAGTAGCTAAAGACGTTAAACACGTGCACGCACAAGGTGGATTTGAGATAAGGAACTGGCTCAGTAATTCACGATCAGTTACCACAGCGCTACATGAAGAGAGACAAGTAGAAAAATGTCTGGATTTGTCCTCGGAATTATCTGCCGAAAAAGTTTTGGGGATGTGGTGGAACACAACTTTAGATTTTTTCACCTTTAAAATTGGTTGGACGCGCTACGATGCGACACTACTGAAAGGAACAAAACGTCCCACCAAACGAGAAGTGTTACGAATTCTGATGTCCATATACGACCCGCTCGGGTTGATCGCCCATTTTCTTTCTTACTTGAAGTTTCTGCTGCAGGAAATTTGGCGATCCGGCGTCGATTGGGACGAAGAGATAAACGACGACGCAGTCACTAAATGGCAGGGATGGCTGAACGTGCTGCCACAAGTCGAGAATGTCAAAATTGCCCGATGTTACTTCCCCAGTTTTCCAGTTAGCGAGGCCGATGAAATTCAGCTACATACGTTTGTTGATGCAGGGAAAAATGGAATAGCAGCCGTTTCGTTTCTGCGAACTATCAAAGACGGAAAGATTCACTGCTCACTTGTCGCTTCCAAGACGAAGGTAGCACCTTTGAAGCTCACGTCCGTTCCTCGTCTTGAACTACATGCGGCAGTAATTGGAACACGACTATCACTAACACTTCTAGATACGCTGTCGATAGGTATCACGAAAAAATTCTACTGGTCGGACTCCAGAGATGTTCTTTGCTGGATTAACTCCGACCATCGCCGGTACAGCCAATTCGTTGGCTTCAAAGTAACCGAAATCTTGGAAGCTACAGAAGCAAGCGAATGGCGCTATGTGCCAAGTAAATTAAACGTTGCTGATGACGCTACAAAATGGGCTGGGTGCCCTGACTTATCCGCTGAAAGCAGATGGCTAAATGGGCCGGATTTTCTCTGGACAACGACAGACGCTTGGCCACAAATATCGATACGCAATGATTCCACTAACGTTGAGCTCACGGCAAACTGCCTCATCCACTGCACCATTGTTGAAATTTTTTCCAGCTGGAACCACCTTAAAAGAGTATCAGCTTGGGTACTACGGTTTCCCACTAACTGTCGTTCCAAGCGCCGAAAGGAACCGATGCTGACAGGAGAACTCACCAAACGTGAACTGTGTTGTGCTGAAACACACCTACTTCTTATTGCTCAACGAGTAGGTTACCCTCAGGAATGGTTTGCTCTATGTGATGCAACAAAAAGCGATCGAGCGCTTGTAAAATCCAGCCCGCTGTATAAACTAATGCCGTGTTTGGATGAAAACGGCCTGATGCGAATGAGAACGATAATAGGAGCCTGCCAGTTTGCCACGAACGATGCCAAAAAACCCATCATCTTACCTCAAAAACACCACATCACTGCTTTAATTGTGTCACACTACCATGAGAAATATCACCACCATAATCACGAAACTGTGAATAACGAAATACGCCAAAAGTTTCAAATCAGTCGTTTACGCACCCGCTATTCTCAAGCTCGCCGAAACTGTCAAAGATGCAAGAATGACCAAACGTCACCAAAGCCACCCATTATGGCAGATCTGCCTCCTGGTCGCCTTGCTGCCTTTTCACGCCCCTTTACGCATGTGGGAATTGATTACTTCGGCCCAATCGAAGTTGTCGTTGGCCGAAGAGTTGAAAAACGCTGGGGAATGCTCGCCACATGCCTCACCGTTCGGGCGATTCACATTGAAATTGTTCACTCATTAACCACCAGCTCGTGCATTATGGCAATTCAGAATTTCATCGCTCGGCGTGGTCAGCCTAGAAAAATTAACAGTGACCGGGGAACGAATTTTTTCGGTGCACAACGCGAGCTACAACAGCTTAACAAATCCATCGACCACGATTTGATAATGCGCGAATTTACGAACACCGAGACCGAATGGGTGTTCAACCCTCCGCAAGCTCCACACATGGGCGGAAGCTGGGAACGGTTGATACGAACCGTAAAGGTAAACATGATGACCGTCATTGCAACCAAGAGACCAACCGATGAAGTACTTCACAATGTCCTAGTGGAAATCGAGAATACCGTGAACTCGAGACCACTAACGCATGTCCCAGTGGACGATGATTCCGGCCCGGCTCTTACTCCTAACCACTTTCTGCTGGGGTCGTCGAACGGTGTAAAACCCCTAGTAACTCTGGACAGCAGCGGACGTGTACTGAAGCAGAATTGGTGCTGCTCACAAATCATCGCGAACCAGTTTTGGAAACGATGGGTCAACGATTATTTGCCAGAGATTACCCGTCGCTCAAAATGGTTTCATCCCGTGAAACCCATCGTCGCTGGAGATGTAGTGGTTATCGTGGATCCCAAGCTTCCACGAAACTGCTGGCCGAAGGGAAAAATAATCAGCGCAACTCCTAGCCGAGATGGCCAAGCCCGAGTTGCAACCGTACGTACCGCTAATGGAGTGTATCAGCGACCCGTCACACAATTGGCAGTTCTGGACGTTCAGCGCGTCGAATAGTAAGTCAACAGGTAATTGGCGTACCCTGGGGGAAGTGTTGGCCAACCCTATTTGGCCAGCGCGCTGACCTACTAATCTCTCCCAACCCTGCAGGTATGTCAGTGCAATGTCAAGGGCAGATCACGCATGATCACTCGATCATTAGAGAAAAGAGAATCAACCGTTGCTGCGCGTTTATATTTACCGAGTGTCAAATTAATTTTCTTAAATCCTACTACTACTACAAATTATTATTATAAATTAAAGTGCTAGGTAATAGTTTCTTGATAATTATTTGTAAACCTATGCTTATTATGTAAACTTAATCTAGATCTTAACAGCTACACTAAATCAGAGGTTCAACCAATTTTATAACCTCTTTCTTCACGTGCTTACTGGTAAGAGAAATCGAAGGAAATTACATGAAGTTTAAACTAATTTGTGCACCAATCTATCAGGCAATTACCTAAAGGGCGCTAGGACTTCTGCGAAGAGCAAAAGCAGAATAATACCAGATATTAAAAGGGAGACTAAACGTGAGTCACACAATTTGATATATATATATATATATATATATATATATATATATATATATATATATATATATATATATATATATATATATATATATATATATATATATATATATATATATATTAACCTAAAAATTGTTAAACCTAAAATATAAGAGTCAAAACTAGAACCTCATGCCATTTATACATCTACTTATCAGGAAAATTATATCCTCCCATTCTAACGGATTACGCGTTTAATTTCCGTACCGGAGAATCATAATTTCGGAAATCCCGGTTGAATTAAATTAAACAGTACCGTTTTCGGAGACTCCTTGAAAAATTCTTAAATAGAGCTTTGTATTGAAATTTTCCTAAGCGGAAAATAAGTTTCCAAGCAGCCAGGTTTTTTTTTAATATTACTGAGTACGTTTTGTGCCTTTTTACAGTACCGGACATCCCGTATAGTGAACTGACGAAAAAGTCGCTTTTGAAAGTTGAGACCATGATAATTGTTAGTCAAAATCTCGTCATCTATGTGACAAATTTTAGGAACTTATTGCAAAAAATCACACTCTTCTATGTTAAATTTCATCAACGCTAAGTATCGTACAGAATCGGGTATTTTCATCAAAGCAATTAATAATTGTTTGCATTGTCCCGTTTTTCTAACTCATATGTCCCGTTTTTATTCCGAGAAAATCTGGTCATCCTAACTCAAAAGTACTTGAATATGAGTGACAAGTTTGAGTTTTGCGTGGGATCGGACGCCAACCGCGTCAAAGTCACTGAGCGTCGCATGTCTGATACCGCGAAAGAGACTAGGCGCAGCCTTAGATCAGATAAAAAAAAAGCAAGAAGAGGAAGATAAAGCTCAGAAAGGACAACTTTACGGCACAGGGGTAGCTGACTGAAAGTTAAAAAAATATTAGGGGCTTTACTGTTGCTATTCTTAAGATTTATAGCAATTTGAAACTTTAAACGCGCTTTTCTCAAAACCATGTTTTCAAAATCGGCGAGCAGAAGAACTTTAAAAGTTTACATCCGATTGACTTGAAATTTTAACGGTAGCTTCATTAGATTAGGTAGTGAAATACACACGATTTTAGCGATTGATTAACAGCAACTAAAGTTATAAACAATCAAAGTCGTTTTTTTTTTGTCGAAACAGAACTTTTTTTTTCAAACCGTTGCCATTTTGCGAAGAAAAATTCTAAAAATATAATAATGTGTACTTCACTAGCGACAGTTATGTAGATAATGAAAAAACAATTGTTTTGGTTATAGGTGGAGTTGGGCCCGACTTCTACCGCTCGCCGTGGGACAACTTAAAAAGCGGTTCACGGCAATCGCTGCACAGCCGCCATTTTGTAACATAAATAGCAAGAAAAATATTTTTTCTATTCTGCAAGAGTTGCTCAATCCAATGATATATTATTTACATACCTTACATCTCAAATGTTCTGTAAAAAAAATCATGAAAAAAGCCTTGTTTTTTTAAGCATTTGGTAGATATTACCCCTTAAAAGCAAAAGCGATTTTTTTTTTCTTAATCCGACAGTTTCGGTGACTTTATTTCACCTCTTTCAAGGAGTCGAATATACAATACGTGTAGTTTTTCCTTTTCTGTTAACGTTTTGTTTCTTTTTTTGTACGTGTTTGTTCATTTACAGAAAAGATTATCGTTTTATTGTTAAGTGTGTTGGTGTCCAACATCGATTGTCTGGTGTGAATTGGTGTGTAAACGGTGTCCCAAGTATAGATGACAGTTCTAAAAGGTATGCTATTCACGTCGATGCATTAGTATTAGTGATCGTTATGAACTTTTTTCCGATTTTGTATAAAATTTGAATTGATTTTGCATTTTAAACTACACTTATAAAACATACTTTTCTGAAAAGTTATAGAAATGATGTTGAAACATGTTTTATTTGTGAGGAATACATAAACATGCTGCGGTTCAGGTAAAATATGCTGTTTTTCATCAATTTGCCGGTAACCTTTTTGCACTTTTCGTTTTTTTCTTGTACTCTAATAGCGCTTTTAAATAGAGTCGCTTATGTTTCATACAGTAACAAAAGTCATGAGCTATGGTAAAAAATAAAATAATAAAATGTGTAAATGTGTGCAAATTGGTTACCTTGTGCGTTCGTCTTATGTTTTCAACCTTCTGATACCAGGGATCGCCGGTGAGTTACGCATATTCAACTTCAACAGGGCCAGTATGAAAATGTTCGATGATGGTACAAAAACAGCGCTTGGATTGGTGTCATGCTCTTAGTGATATGTTTTCAATATTGTTATGTGCAGCAAGAAAAAAAACATTCAAAAAAAGTCAGAGTGAAAATGTCAAAATACTCAAACGTTCATAACTTTTTTGTTTTTCATTTTACCATCACCAAATTTTGACAGATAGTAGTACATATTGTCATCTTCAATGTTATTATTTTTTTCAAAACTTAAATTTTCAAAAGAAGGTACTTTTTGAGATATTTATTATTTTGTGACAATGTGGAAAATTTGACACAGAAAAAAAGATTTTAGTATATATATTTTTTCTAGAACCGCCATTTTATTACCTGCAACTTTGCTGAAAACACCATTTCAATCGAGCAAGTCGTTTTTCTGATATAGAAATTTTTATGTACCAGTCATCATTTTTAACAGAACGTTTTGAAGTAGCACACGACGCACAGTTGTCCAATAAGGCAAAAAGTGGAACTTAATTCCATAGCGCCTTTCACTTTAATCATAGCTGCGTAGTGTCTTCGGAACAAATGTTTGTAATTCAAAATTGTCAAAAATTATGAAAAATTTAAGTCAAAATTTATGAATTGCCTAAATGTGTACATTACAAGCTAAGGAACAAAAATGTATCCTTATTTCGCACAATCTCACCCCGGCAGACGGAACGGAGAATTAACTGGAGAAATTTCTGTGTCGGTGATTCCGAAATTTTTTTGCGTGAGTTAGTGTTTCGAAGTGGCTAAAAAAATTAATACACTATTTAAATATTTATACAAAACAATCCAAATTAGCTTTATTTCTCTACATATCGTTAGCAAAGTGACCTTTTACGTTACAAAACTCACTTTCAATATTTAGTGGCATATTCAATCTTCGTGGTATATTTACCACCAGGTTTTCACGAGTAGAAGCTGAACTAGCATCAGTTTCATCAGTCTGTTTTATTCTTTGGATGATACTTTGCAACCTAGACTTTTCCAATCTTCCATAGAATCACCAACGGATTTAAATTAGAAGTCAGCGCTGGTCAAACTAATAATTTTATATTTATATTTATATTTTTATTTAACATTTTTATATTTTTATTTAACATATTTCACTACGCCAGCTATACAACTTTTTTTTTCTTCATCTATAATTTATTTGACACGGCACAAATACAATTTAATGTTTAACAGCGCCAATTATATCTGGTAGCTTACTTTCTAAAGTATCTTAATAACTAAAAGCAAATTTTTTATCCTCGCTGCCGACTACGAGCTGAAACTAAATCTAACTTAAAGCTAGAATATTTTGCATTAAAAGCACAGGTTTGCTGTTTGATGGTTTTCATTGCCATAGGTAAGCAGCATATTAAATTTGTTCCGCTGCTGGGCCAAGATATTACGGACTGGCATATTGGGTTGTTTCCATCGGGCCTTGAGAGTATCGTGCGGGTCTGATTGCTGTTTCCGGATCCGGGGTCTTAACGTGTTCTTGTCGTTTGGATGGATGTAGGCGGAAGGGGATAGGACTAAACTGGGGCGTGGATGGATTTCAGGAAAACGTATATAAGAGACATGTAGGATAGGTCACGGCTCGCCAAGACATCACGAACAGGAACAGCCGGCTGCCTACCTTCGGCCTGCAGGGAAGCTATTAATCTAGACCTGGCGTCACGGTGTACAGGGCATGACCAAACAACGTGCTCTATGTCGTGATAACCTTCACCACAGGCACAGAAACCACTTTTCCCGAGCCCAACACGACGGAGATGCGCGTCAAATCTATAGTGATTGGACATAAGCCGGGACATCACGCAAATGAAATCCCGACCTACATCCAACCCCTTGAACCACGGGTTCGTCGATACTTTGGGGATTATGGAATGTAACCACGTTCCCAATTTCCCTCTGGTCCAAGCATTTTGCCAACTGATGATCGTATTCTGACGTACAAGTGCGAAAAATTCATTAAAAGCAATTGGTCTTTCATAAATATCACCGTTTGTTGCGCCCACCTTAGCCAAAGAGTCCGCTTTCTCATTGCCCGGTATCGAGCAGTGAGAAGGGACCCACGCTAAGGTAATCTGAAACGATTTTTCGGATAAAGCACTCAGATGTTCCCGTATTTTCCCCAGGAAATACGGAGAGTGCTTAACATCTTTCATCGATCGGAGAGCCTCAATGGAACTGAGACTGTCCGTAAAGATGAAATAATGGTCCGTGGGCATTTTTTCGATAATCCCTAGGGTGTACTGAATTGCAGCCAATTCTGCGACGTAAACAGAAGCAGGATTATCGAGCTTATGGGAGACGGTTAAATTGTTATTGAAAATACCGAAGCCAGTGGACCCATCAAGAAGTGATCCGTCAGTGTAGAACATATTGTCGCAGTTGATGTTTCGATATTTATTGGAAAAAATTTTGGGGATCTGCTGCACGCGTAAATGATCCGGGATTCCACGAGTTTCTTCTATCATGGATGTATCGAAAAACACAGTAGAATCAGAAGTATTTGATAAGTCGACACGATTTGGAATATTCGAAGAAGGGTTAATATTTTGGGACATGTGATGGAAATACAATGTCATAAAACGGGTTTGAGAATTAAGTTCGATTAACCTTTCAAAATTTTCAATCACGGGACGGTTCAAGACCTCACATTCGATAAGAATACGAGAAGACAGGCTGCAAAAGCGGTTTTTCAATGGTAGTACTCCAGCTAAGACCTCCAAACTCATCGTACGGGTCGATTGCATGCAGCCTAAGGCGATACGCAAACAACGATATTGTATTCGCTCCAGTTTGATCAAATGTGTGTTTGCTGCGGAGCGGAAGCAGAAACACCCGTATTCAATAACAGACAGTATCGTTGTTTGGTAAAGCCTTATAAGGTCTCCTGGATGGGCTCCCCACCATTGTCCGGTTATTGTACGAAGAAAATTCACTCTTTGTTGACATTTTTTCATCAGATACCTCACGTGACAACCCCAGGTGCCTTTAGAGTCGAACCAGATACCAAGATATTTGTGTACCAAAACCTGAGAAATCGTTTTACCCATTAATTGTGTTTGAAGCTGAGCAGGTTCATGCTTCCTAGAGAAAACTACTATCTCAGTCTTCTCCGGAGAGAATTCGATACCTAGCTGTAGAGCCCAAGCAGCTTTGGCTCCTGTAACAGAGATTACACTGTCGTCTGCAAGTTGTCTTATCGTGCATGAATTTGCCAGACATTCGTCGATGTCATTTACATAAAAGTTGTAAAGAAGGGGGCTGAAACATGAGCCCTGGGGAAGACCCATGTAGCTAATGCGAAAAGTTGCCAAATCGCCGTGCGTAAAATGCATGTGCTTTTCGGACAACAAATTGTGCAAAAAATTGTTTAAAATTGGAGAAAATCCTTGTCGGTGAAGTTTACCCGAAAGAATGTCAATAGAAACGGAATCAAAAGCCCCCTTAATGTCCAAGAACGCAAACGCCATTTGTTCTTTGCGAGCATACGCCAGCTGAATATCTGTTGAAAGCAATGCAAGACAATCATTCGTCCCTTTGGCGCGGCGGAAGCCAAATTGAGTATCTGATAGTAGGCCATTTGATTCGACCCAATGGTCTAAACGACGGAGTATCATTTTTTCCATCAATTTCCGGATACAGGATAGCATTGTAATCGTCCTATAAGAGTTGTGACCAGAAGCTGGTTTCCCTGGTTTTTGGATGGCGATCACCTTCACTTGCCTCCAATCCTGCGGTACAATGTTTTGCTCCAGGAACTTATTGAACAAGTTCAACAAGCGCCTCTTGGCATTGCCGGGTAGATTCTTCAACAAGTTGAATTTGATTCTATCTTACCCAGGCGCGTTATTGTTACAGGACAGGAGGGCAACTGAAAATTCTGCCATCGTGAAAGGTGATTCTATCGCGTCGTGGCCCGGAGACGCATCACGAACAATATTTTGCTCAGGAACAGAGTCCGGACATACTTTCCTGGCAAAATCAAATATCCACCTACTTGAAGACTCCTCACTTTCGTTGACCGTTACGCGATTCCGCATTCTTCGGGCTGTGTTCCAAAGAGTGCTCATCGATGTCTCCCTCGACGTCTCGTTCACGAACCGACGCCAATATCCGCGTTTATTTGCCTTAGCCAAGTTTTTAAGCTTGGTATCAAGCTCCGAATACCGTAAATAGTCGCCAGGTATACCTCCCTTCTGGTAGGCCAAAAACGCGTCGGATCTTTGCGTGTAGACATCGGAGCACTCTTGGTCCCACCACGGAGTGGGAGGCCGTTCTTTAATCGTTACGCCGGGATATTTCTTCGTTTGGGCTTGCAACGCGGCGTCGAGAATCAAGCCCGCGAGGAGGTTGTATTCTTCAAGTGGTGGATGATGTTGAATCGAATCGACCGCTTTTGAAATCATTTCCTCGTATAACTTCCAATCGACATTCCGTGTGAGGTCATACGGAATGTCAACTGGTCGCATGCGAGTTGACCCGTTATTTATTGAAATAAGAATAGGCAAATGGTCGCTACCGTGAGGATCGAGGATTACCTTCCATGTGCAATCCAACCGTAGCGACGTCGAACATAAAGATAGATCCAAAGCGCTTGGGCGCGCTGGAGGTTTCGGGACACGTGTCATTTCGCCGTTGTTTAAAATAGTCATGTCGAAGTCATCGCAAAGGTTATAGATTAAAGAGGAGCGGTTATCATTGTAAGGGGAACCCCAAGCCACGCCATGAGAGTTGAAGTCTCCCAAAATCAAACGTGGCGAGGGAAGAAGTTCTATTAAATCAAAGAGCAGCCGTTGCCCAACCTGTGCTCTGGGAGGAATATATATTGAGGCAATACAAAGCTCTTTACCTTGTATTGTCATTTGACATGCGACAACTTCAATGCCTGGAATCGAGGGGAGGTTAATACGATAGAAAGAACAGCACTTTTTATTCCCTAAAAGTACTCCTCCATATGGGGTGTCTCGATCAAGGCGAATAATAATAAAATCATGGAAGTTGAGATCAATATTTGAAGTAAGCCAAGTTTCACAAAGGGAAAATGCATCGCATTTGTTTTTATTTATCAAAACTTTAAACGAATCAATTTTTGGTAAAATACTTCTACAATTCCACTGTAAGACAGAGATAGAATCCTTCATATACGCAGTTGAATTAGGCATCGAAGGATACAATCGCTGCAAGGAGGGGCCATTGGGCAGTCAACTGCTTCAAAAATGATCTAACTGTTGGGAGAAATGCTGTAAGAAAAATTTTATTAGGATCGGGTAAATCCAGTCCACAATGTCAGAAAATTTCACTTATCCAGATTTGTTTCATCAACTGGATGTGCAAAAGGAACAACTGGGGTTTTAGATGTTCCTGGCAGTGCTGGGAACTCCTTCTGGGACTTTAAATTTGCAAGCCCAGGAGGAGTTTGCTTCGGTTTTTCCGCAGCACTGTTTGGTTTGCTTGTAACTTTCATTTCACTTTGAGAAATCTTAGGACCTTTTCTGGGAAGTTTAGGAGAGGAAATATTTTTCCTCTTTCTAGACTCCCCAGGATTGGCGTAAGATGTTCCCGCTGGTGAATCGTCAGAATCGGTTTCATCAGAGGACAACAGATCATAAGGGTTTGATGTAATGGGAGAAGTGGTAACGGTCTTCTTCAGCATCTCAGCGTAAGAACGCTTCGAACGCTCTTTGAGAGACCTCTTTATTTTATCCCTGCGCTGCATGTACACCGCACATGTCGAGAGCTCATGCTGACTCTCCCCACAGTGAATGCATTTTTCAGCATTTTTACTGCAGGAATCATCCGCATGATTCTCCCCACACTTGCCACAACGTGCCTTATTGCAGCAGTAGGCGGCGGTGTGGCCTAACTGCTTACAATTCAGGCAGTTCATGACGCGAGGCACATATAATCGCACAGGGAGACGAACCCGGTGGATCGAGACGTGGCTTGGTAGCGCTGACCCGGCGAACGTAACTCGAAACGAGTCTGACGGGGTGTATACTGTTTTGCCACCGATGATCGATGCTGACCGCAATTGCTTGCAGTCGAACACCTTTACATCGGGACAGGTTTTGTTTTAAAGCACCCTTTGGCACTTGCCAGTATACACTCGACGGACAGACTCGAATGGGTTATGACACCGTCGATCTCCACGTCTCGTGCGGGTATGTAAACGCGATACTCGCGTGTGAAGAGCTCAGAGCAAGCTATATCGTTGGCCTCTTTCAGGTTACTGACCACGACACGGAGCTTGTTAGGCCGGACCTTGGAAATTTCGGTCACGCCCTTGTACTCCTTCGTCAGGTCTTTAGAAATCTGCAAGAGGTTCAACTGTTTCGATTTCGGTCCCGCCTTTGGCCGAAAATAGACAGTATAGCTGCCCTGGGCTCCGTCTGGGTAAAGCCTGGGGCGAGGGGGGACTGAAGAATGAACAGGGGAGGGGGTAACAGAAGGGTCAGGGTCAGAGGGGTTCGGGGATGGTGGCGCGGGAGGCGAGGGATCTACATCCATCCCGCTAAGTCTAGCGCACTAGCGCCGACAAGAGCACGTACCTTTTTACTTCTCCCTTCCAGTAAGGTTGGTTGTCCGATCGTTCGAAGTTGCAGCCGTTACAGCCAGCAGCACCAATACAGCAGCACCAAACAGCCACCAGCAGCGAGCCAGGTGTGAGATCACTCCACACAGCGATTCAACTCACTGTCAACTGATGGCTTCTTCCTTTTCCTCTTTTGTGTCTCGTCCACTGCTGTAGCACAATTCAGCCAGCAGCCAAATTGGCTTACGCACCAGCTGGTGGTCACGATGCGAAACAGTTGCACAAAGGCGCGACCTTGAACCCGGATTTATTTCACTCGACCAGGCAAACAATGCCAACACTTGTTCACACGTCTTTTGTTTCATATTCTATCGGAGCGATCACCGATCACACGTCCGATACTGATGCGTGTTCGGCACAGAATGAGCTATACAACTTGTTTAGTTTGTTTATTTGCGTCAATCATAGTAGACTACATCTTAAAAACTATTGCTAACATCACAAATACAGTTATGTAATTCTAGTGTTCAATTTTTTTTAAGAGCATTTCGCGACATCGTTAAATCAATAACTTCACAATATTTATTAACAAGACTCATCATACTATTAACTGGCCCGGCCATGGCGTATTCTGTGCTATAGAAATTTAATGCAAAAATTTTTCGCGTTCTTAGTGAGTGTGTAGGAGCATAAAAGTTGAGTTCACCTAGCACATTTTCCGAACATATAGGGTGGGGAACATATTCTAAGCAGCTTTAGGAACCACCTGTGTATTCAGACGAAATACTCGAAATATGTTGGGTTAAACTCAAACAGTAGTATATCAATCTGTTCGCTATCGTTTTCTCTGTCAGAACTTGTTTTCAGATTGTAAAACTAAGTTAGCAAACTTCAACAATCATCAATCAAAGTTACCAATCGAGGGACACTATTCCAATCACCCCGAACCTATTTTAAGCAGTTTCCATATGTTTTGCAGGGGTTTTTTTTTCAGCACCCGAAGTGGCTCCTGAATGACTGCAATATAGGTCGATTTGTTTCAATTGTAATTGTTCACAGATTTCTTTGTGATTAACGGTATTTCTTATATTCGTAAGACAGCTAGACAATCAAAGTTTTTGTTTCCATAATTGAAATTGTCGATATTGATCAAAATGCAGGAGTTTGAGGCCTGTTTTCTTAGACTGATTAAAATAGGCGCTGCTGCTTAAGCCGTTCCCTACCCTACGTTGTGAGACTAAATCAAGAGTTACCGAAGCAATTTCTCTTCTTTTTCCAAGCGTTTCTAAATTAATAAGCATGCAGCGCGATTCATAACAAGGGAGAGGAAATGGATTCCAACCTAGTTTTCTTAGTGCATATAACAAAAACTGTTTTTGTACGGATTCGATTCTATTGGAATGGACGTCTTGATAAGGCGACCAAACAACAGTATTCTAAAATAGGTCTTACATAGGTAACAAAAAGAGTTTTTACAGTGTACTGGTCTACGAAATGATAACTGAACCTTTTTATTAAACTTAGCATACTGTTGGCTCTATTGATGATCGTATTGTAGTGATCAATGAATGTTAACTGAGAATCCATAATCACTCATAAATCTCTAATTCGATAACACCGTTCTACAATTTGATGTCCAATAGTGCAACTGGAATGTTGAGGTTTCTTTTCTTTGTGTAGGATATAATATTGATTTTTTTTTACGTTGAGATCAAGAAGACTTTTTTTACACCAAATGTAGAAAATGCAACCTCTTGTTGAAATTGTTGGATGTCTGATTTGTTTCTAATTTCCATTTCCACTTTGAGACGATTCAACACAAGGGTAACGTCATTAACAAATAAAATGAAGTGCAAAGGGCCTAAATGGGAGCCTTGTGGAACTCCAGATGTCACTTTTACTGGTACAGATACGTGTCCCTTAAACCTAACCGTTTGTGTCCTATTTGTCAGATAAGATTCAATCCATCTAAGTAGGCCTGACTCAAATCCCGGTTTTTTTTTTTAATTTGAAAATAAGCATGGAAATATCTACTCTGTCAAAAGCTTTACTGAAATCCGTGTATAGAGTTTCAACAAAGTTGCCTCGGTTCATAGACGCAAGAGAGAAATCAACAAATTCAAGTAGATTGGTAGCCGTAGACCTTCCTTTGTAAAAACCATGTTGGTTACACGTTATGCGGTTCTTTACCTGATTAAATATTTTTTGGTATACGATAGCTTCAAAAAGTTTGGGGATACATGACATTATTGCAATGCCACGGTGATTTTTGATATCAGATCTCTTACTTGACTTGAAAATCGGTATAAGACCATATTTTTCCAGACTGATGGAAATTGTCCGGACGAAAGGGAGTTTCAAGGGCTACACTTGCTATCGTGTTAAGAACAAGAATAAAGTTTAATTTTCTACACGCTTTTGTATCGAGTTGAAGTGGATTTTCGCAATGTAGGTGGGGCAACGCAGACTTGGAAATAAGAAACAAAACAAAACACCTTCGGCACTACTGAGTGATTACCATGAGCACCAAAAGAAAATTTGTATTTTCCTGATGCGAAAATTACCCTGGTTCTAAGATTAAATAATTTGCGTTATCGATATTGGACCGATAACGGTGTTCGACTGGGCACAAAGGAACAATCTAACCGGAAAATCACGCAATTTTGTTGTAAAAATTCCCAAAATGAGGGTTATATCTTCCTGGTACAAACTATTCAAGAGACTGTGAAAAGAACCGATTCCATAATTTAAAACTAAAAATGCGTGCTACAGAACGCTGATGATCGCACTACCGGTAGCATTGAATATTTTTCTTGGCCGCACATAATAAATCTCCTTTTCGCTCTGCCCTCCGGTAGCTGTGCCAGCAAAATATCCCACAGCATATGGTTGTTCCTGTTGCTGCCGTATGCAGAACAAAAGTAAGGTGTTCCACAGTGCCTGATAGTTGACTCGTAATCAGCTCTCTTTTCCTGATGTCGCGTACCTCTAACAGCTACACTGTAGGCTCCACTCGCTTCCGTATGACAAACAAGAATGAAGTTGAATTTTCTACACGCATCGTGTAGTATCGAGTTGAGAGAAGATTTTTGCAAGATAGGAGGAGGGACGCAGACTCGAGAATGAGAAACGAAACAAAACACTTCGCTGAGACCAATTATGCAGGCAGTGAATTTTATTTCGTCCATGTTATTGTTATCCGTGCTCGGGAAGCGAAGCTATAGCAAGAAAAGTGTATGAAAAAGCTCGACCTTGGAACTATTCACCTATTTTCACCATTAAGCTGTAAAGCACTAATATCAAACCTTATATCAAACAATTGTTACACATCCTATCTATGCACCGACATATCGATGACTAAGATGCATTAAGTCGTTCGCCTGCTATAGTTGTTTGAAATCTGACGCAACATTTGCCAGTTTCATTTTCAATTTTATCAAATGTACAAATCAAATGAAGTCCTACATAAAAATTCATTGTACAATGAAGGCATTGTTTGACCTGCAATATATTATTATCATGTATATATACATAATATAATTACAGTAGAACAAATTGCAGATCATGAGAGAAAATTTTAAAATTGCTACTAAGAAGCAAAGATGAAAAATAGTTCTTTCGCCCGAAACAAAAATTTGAGAAAAAAAAACAATATAATTCAAATCAAGGTTCAGGAAGCTAAAGTTGACCCGCTTTAGCTTCTTGAACCTTGATTTGAATTATATTGTTTTTGTAAAAAAACAAACGGAAAGAAATAGCAAAGCAGCTCACGTCATTTTACTCAGAACTCAGAATGGAGAGGTAGAGAAAATTGATGACTTGTAGTCGTTAAAAAACTACTTCTACAAAAGGCTACACTGAACGAAATCACGAACTACAACTCGAAAAAAGTATAACTGCTGATATTCGCCATGACATTGTTTCTTAAAAATTAAGGCCAAATAAATTTCAATAAAAACTACCCTGGCGTGAGTTATTCACAGGAAAATTATATTAAAATTAATAGATCGTGCAAAGAATCAAAACAATACCTGCTTCTTTAATTCTAATATTTATTGAACTACTAGCTGACCCGGGAAACTTTATCTTGCTCATTTTTGTGTTTAATTTAATAATTTCAAACATTCCAAATTCATTAATTTCTTGCGATGTGTTTATAGTCTGCAAATGCAAGACGAATCAGCCATAGGATATGATCGAAGTCAAAAGACAAATCGTTTGAAATGATTGGTTTTTTTCGGAAGGACTTTTGGCTTCTGTACATCACCTTTATTCTGAATCTATTCATACTGGGTGGTATTCGGTCATTTCAGCTGTTTTTATGGCATCAATCTGACACCGGAATTACCCATATTGGGTGGTATTCAGTTATTTTGGTTGTTTTCCAGAAACTGCAAGTGATCATCTTCAAATTCATTCATTCTGTGCCGAACACGCATCAGTACTGGACGTGTTTGGTGATCGGTCCGATAGAGTATAAAACAAAAGACGTGTGAACAAGTGTTGGCATTGTTTGCCTGGTCGAGTGAAATAAATCCGGGTTCAAGGTCGTTCCTTTGTGCAACTGTTTCGCATCGTGACTGCCAGCTGGTGCGTAAGCCGATTTGGCTGCTGGCTGGATTGTGCTACAGCAGTGGACGAGACACAACCGAGGAAAAAGAAGAAGCCATCAGTGTCAGCGAGTCGTATCGCTGTGTGGAGTGATCTCACACCTGGCTCGCTGCTGGTGGCTGTTTGGTGCTGCTGTATTGGTGCTGCTGGCTGTAACGGCTGCTACTTCGAACGATCGGACAACCAACCTTACTGGAAGGGAGAAATAAAAAGGTACGTGTTCTTGACAGCGCTAGTGCGCTAAACATAGCGCGATGGATGTAGATCCCTCGCCTCCCGCGCCACCATCCCCGAGCCCCTCTGACCCTGACCCTTCTGTTACCCCCTCCCCTGTTCATTCTTCAGTCCCCCCTCGCCCCAGGCTTTACCCAGACGGAGCCCAGGGCAGCTATACTGTTTATTTTCGGCCAAAGGCAGGACCGAAATCGAAAAAGTTGAACCTCTTGCAGATTTCTAAAGACCTGACGAAGGAGTACAAGGGCGTGACCGAAATTTCCAAGGTCCGACCTAACAAGCTCCGTGTCGTGGTCGGTAACCTGAAAGAGGCCAACGATATAGCTTGCTCTGAGCTCTTCACACGCGAGTATCGCGTTTACATACCCGCACGAGACGTGGAGATCGACGGTGTCATAACCGATTCGAGTCTGTCCGTCGAGTGTATACTGCAAAGTGCCAAAGGGTGCTTTAAGAACAAAACGTGTCCCGAAGTAAAGGTGCTCGACTGCAAGCAATTGCGGTCAGCATCGATCATCGGTGGCAAAACAGTATACACTCCGTCAGACTCGTTTCGAGTTACGTTCGCCGGGTCTGCACTACCAAGCCACGTCTCGATCCACCGGGTTCGTCTCCCTGTGAGGCTCTACGTGCCCCGCGTCATGAACTGCCTGAATTGCAAGCAGTTAGGCCATACAGCCGCCTACTGCTGCAATAAGGCACGTTGTGGCAAGTGTGGGGAGTCTCATGCGGAAGATTCTTGCAGTGTTAACGCTGAAAAGTGTATTCACTGCGGAGAAAATCTGCATGAGCTCTCGACATGTGCGGTGTACATGCAGCGCAGGGATAAAATAAAACGGTCTCTCAAAGAGCGTTCAAAGCGTTCCTACGCTGACATGCTGAAGAAGACCGTTACCACTTCTCCCGTTACTTCGAACCCCTTCGATCTGTTGCCCTCTGAGGAAACCGATTCTGACGATTCACCAGCGGGAGCATCTTACGCCAATCCTGGGGAGTCTAGAAAGAGGAAAAATATTTCCTCTCCTAAACTTCCCAGAAAAGGTCCTAAGATTTCTCAAAGTGAAATGAAAGTTACAAACAAACCAAACAGTGCTGCGGAAAAACCGAAGCAAACTCCTCCTGGGCTGGCAAATTTAAAGTCCCAGAAGGAGTTCCCAGCACTGCCAGGAACATCTAAAACCCCAGTTGCTCCTTTTACACTCCCAGTTGATGAAACAAACTCTGGATTAGTGAAATTTTCTGACATTGTGGACTGGATTTTTGAAACTTTCAATGTACCCGATCCAATTAAAATTTTTCTTACAGCATTCCTTCCAACAGTTAGATCATTTTTGAAGCAGTTGACTGCCCAATGGCCTCTCCTTGCAGCGATTGTATCCTTCGATGCCTAATTCAACTGCGTATATGAAGGATTCTATCTCTGTCTTACAGTGGAATTGTAGAAGTATTTTACCAAAAATTGATTCGTTTAAAGTTTTGATAAATAAAAACAAATGCGATGCATTTTCCCTTTGTGAAACTTGGCTTACTTCAAATATTGATCTCAACTTCCATGATTTTAATATTATTCGCCTTGATCGAGACACCCCATATGGAGGAGTACTTTTAGGGATTAAAAAGTGCTATTCTTTCTATCGTATTAACCTCCCCTCGATTCCAGGCATCGAAGTTGTCGCATGTCAAATGACAATACAAGGTAAAGAGCTTTGTATTGCCTCAATATATATTCCCCCCAGAGCACAGGTTGGGCAACGGCTGCTCTTTGATTTAATAGAACTTCTTCCCTCGCCACGTTTGATTTTGGGAGACTTCAACTCTCATGGCGTGGCTTGGGGTTCCCCATACAATGATAACCGCTCCTCTTTAATCTATAACCTTTGCGATGACTTCGACATGACTATTTTAAACAACGGTGAAATGACACGTATCCCGAAACCTCCAGCGCGCCCAAGCGCTTTGGATCTATCCTTATGTTCGACGTCGCTACGGTTGGATTGCACATGGAAGGTAATCCTCGATCCTCACGGTAGCGACCATCTGCCTATTCTTATTTCAATTACTAACGGGTCAACTCGCATGCGACCAATTGACATTCCGTATGACCTCACACGAAATGTCGATTGGAAGTTATACGAGGAAATGATTTCAAAAGCGGTCGAGTCGATTCAACATCATTCACCACTTGAAGAATACAACCTCCTCGCGGGCTTGATTCTCGACGCCGCGTTGCAAGCCCAAACGAAGAAATATCCCGGCGTAACGATCAAAGAACGGCCTCCCACTCCGTGGTGGGACCAAGAGTGCTCCGATGTCTACACGCAAAGATCCGACGCGTTTAAGGCCTACCAGACGGGAGGTATACCTGGCGACTATTTACGGTATTCGGAGCTTGATACCAAGCTTAAAAGCTTGGCTAAAGCAAAGAAACGTGGATATTGGCGTCGGTTCGTGAACGAGACGTCGAGGGAGACATCGATGAGCACTCTTTGGAACACAGCCCGAAGAATGCGGAATCGCGTAACGGTCAACGAAAGCGAGGAGTCTTCAAGTAGGTGGATATTTGATTTTGCCAGGAAAGTATGTCCGGACTCTGTTCCTGAGCAAAATATTGTTCGCGATGCGTCTCCGGGCCCCGACGCGATAGAATCACCTTTTACGATGGCAGAACTTTCAGTTGCCCTCCTGTCCTGTAACAATAACGCGCCTGGATTAGATAGAATCAAATTCAACTTGTTGAAGAATCTACCCGGCAATGCCAAGAGGCGCTTGTTGAACTTGTTCAATAAGTTCCTGGAGCAAAACATTGTACCGCAGGATTGGAGGCAAGTGAAGGTGATCGCCATCCAAAAACCAGGGAAACCAGCTTCTAATCACAACTCTTATAGGCCGATTGCAATGCTATCCTGTATCCGGAAATTGATGGAAAAAATGATACTCCGTCGTTTAGACCACTGGGTCGACTATCTACTATCAGAAACTCAATTTGGCTTCCGCCGTGCCAAAGGGACGAATGATTGTCTTGCGTTGCTTTCAACAGATATTCAGCTGGCGTATGCTCGTAAAGAACAAATGGCGTCTGCGTTCTTGGACATTAAGGGGGCTTTTGATTCCGTTTCTATTGACATTCTTTCGGGTAAACTTCACCGACAAGGATTTTCTCCAATTTTGAACAATTTTTTGCACAATTTGTTGTCCGAAAAGCACATGCATTTTACGCATGGCGATTTGGCAACTTTTCGCATTAGCTACATGGGTCTTCCCCAGGGCTCATGTTTAAGCCCCCTTCTTTACAACTTTTATGTAAATGACATCGACGAATGTCTGGCAAATTCATGCACGATAAGACAACTTGCAGACGACAGTGTTATCTCTGTTACAGGAGCCAAAGCTGCCGATTTGCAAGGACCATTGCAAGATACCTTGGACAATTTGTCTGCTTGGGCTTTACAGCTAGGTATCGAATTCTCTCCGGAGAAGACTGAGATAGTAGTTTTTTCTAGGAAGCATGAACCTGCTCAGCTTCAAACACAATTAATGGGTAAAACGATTTCTCAGGTTTTGGTACACAAATATCTTGGTGTCTGGTTCGACTCTAAAGGCACCTGGGGTTGTCACGTGAGGTATCTGATGAAAAAATGTCAACAAAGAGTGAATTTTCTTCGTACAATAACCGGACAATGGTGGGGAGCCCATCCAGGAGACCTTATAAGGCTTTACCAAACAACGATATTGTCTGTTATTGAATACGGGTGTTTCTGCTTCCGCTCCGCAGCAAACACACATTTGATCAAACTGGAGCGAATACAATATCGTTGTTTGCGTATCGCCTTAGGTTGCATGCAGTCGACCCATACGATGAGTTTGGAGGTTTTAGCTGGAGTACTACCATTGAAAACCCGCTTCTGGAGCCTGTCTTCTCGTATTCTAATCAAATGTGAGGTCTTGAACCGTCCCGTGATTGAAAATTTTGAAAGGTTAATCGAACTTAATTCTCAAACCCGTTTTATGACATTGTATTTCAATCACATGTCCCAAAATATTAACCCTTCTTCGAATATTCCAAATCGTGTCGACTTATCAAATACTTCTGATTCTACTGTGTTTTTCGATACATCCATGATAGAAGAAACTCGTGGAATCCCGGATCATTTACGCGTGCAGCAGATCCCTAAAATTTTTTCCAATAAATATCGAAACATCAACTGCGACAATATGTACTACACTGACGGATCACTTCTTGATGGGTCCACTGGCTTCGGTATCTTCAATAACAATTTAACCGTCTCCCATAAGCTCGATAATCCTGCTTCTGTTTACGTCGCAGAATTAGCTGCAATTCAGTACACCCTAGGGATTATCGAAAAAATGCCCACGGACCATTATTTCATCTTTACGGACAGTCTCAGTTCCATTGAGGCTCTCCGATCGATGAAAGATGTTAAGCACTCTCCGTATTTCCTGGGGAAAATACGGGAACATCTGAGTGCTTTATCCGAAAAATCTACTCAGATTACCTTAGCGTGGGTCCCTTCTCACTGCTCGATACCGGGTAATGAGAAAGCGGACTCTTTGGCTAAGGTGGGCGCAACAAACGGTGATATTTATGAAAGACCAATTGCCTTTAATGAATTTTTCGCACTTGTACGTCAGAATACGATCATCAGTTGGCAAAATGCTTGGACCAGAGGGGAATTGGGAAGGTGGTTACATTCCATAATCCCCAAAGTATCGACGAACCCGTGGTTCAAGGGGTTGGATGTAGGTCGGGATTTCATTTGCGTGATGTCCCGGCTTATGTCCAATCACTATAGATTTGACGCGCTCCTCCGTCGTGTTGGGCTCGGGGAAAGTGGTATCTGTGCCTGTGGTGAAGGTTATCACGACATAGAGCATGTGGTTTGGTCATGCCCTGTACACCGTGACGCCAGGTCTAAATTAATAGCTTCCCTGCAGGCCGAGGGTAGACAGCCGGCTGTTCCTGTTCGTGATGTCTTGGCGAGCCGTGACCTATCCTACATGTCCCTTATATACGTTTTCCTGAAATCCATCCACGCCCCAGTCTAGTCCCGTTCCCCTCCGTCTACACCCAACAAAACGACAAGAGCACGTTTGAACCTTAAGCACAAAACCAGCAACCAGACCCCGCACAACAGAACCAGGACCCAAGGACTACGAGCCTCTGTCCCAACTCACGACATCGTGGCTCAGCAGAACGAATCCATACATGCCATTCGACGATTATCAGACGACCATTGAACAACAAAACACTGATTGGAAATCCCATGCTAGTTTTAAGTTAGACTTAACTTCAGCTCGTAGTCGGCAGCGAGGATAAAAAATTTGCTTTAGTTTTTAAGTCATCAGATATAATTGGCGCCGTTAAACATTAAATTGTATTTGTGCCGTGTCAAATAAATGTTATGTGAAGAAAAAAAAAAAAAATCTTCAAATTCAAAATGCTGTCCAGGTTCAATGTTTGGTTTCTATGCATCATCTCGATTGCAGAAATATCCATATTGAGTATTATCCGGTCATTTTCTGCTTTTTTTACAGAAGTTGCCATCTTACAATTTTAAATGGAGCCTAACGTCAATTTTTAGCTCATTGCATCATCCTGGTTCCGGAGATACTCATTTTGATGGTATTTGGTTATTTAAGGCTGTTTTTTTTTTCAAACCGGAAGTCGCCATCCTGTATTTCAAAATGGCATATTAAGACAATTTATTGCCCTTGAGGGTCATTCTGATTGAAGAAACACCCATATCGGGTTTTTTTTTCTTGACAAGTAGGTTTACAATTTTGCAGAACACACAATATAAATTCTGAATAAATATCAGTTAATAATTAAGTAATTAATTCATCACAAAACATCTCCTACTAAAAAAAACATATTGGGTGTTATTCGGGCATTTTCGGCTGTTTCCCAGGAACCGAAAGTCGCAATCTTAGAATTCAAAGTGGTATCTGTGATCGAATTTAGCTGCTGTGTATCGTTCTGGTTCCGGAGATTCTCATATTGAATGGAAATCGCCCATTTTCAGCCGTTTTCTAGAAACCGAAAGTTGACAGCCTACAATTCATGATGGTGTTTGAGGTCAATTTTAAGCTCCTTGCATCATACTGGTTTTGGTTATACTCATATTGGTTGGTATTCGGTCACTATAGGTTGTTTTCCAGAAACCGACAGTTGTCATCTCACAATTCAAAATGGTGTCTGTGGTGGACTTTAGCTCCTGTGTATCATTACGATTCCAGAAATAGTGATATTTGGTCACTTCTGTTTCCAGAAACCGGAAGTCGCCATCTTGTATTTCAAAAAGGCATTTGGACATTTTCTGGCCTCTGGGCGTCGTCCTGGTTCCGGAAACACCAATATTAGAAACCGAAAGTTTCCATCTCAAATTTGAAAGTGGCGTTTGGAGTCGAGTTTTGGCTGCTGTGCATTGACCCGATCATTTTAGTCTGTTTTCCGGAAAACCTGGTTGAAATATCTGTTTTGTTTGTATGGGAGACCTCCCTTCCCTTCCAGAGTACGGAGGAGTGTCAAACTACCATAGAAATTTGCGTTTGATTTGTATAAGCGCCCTCCCATCCAGCAGTGAAAGGGGTGTCGAACCACCATGAAAATATTTTTTGCTCCCGAAAACCTCGGCATACCAAATTTGGTTCCGTTCATTTGATTAGGTTTTAAGTTGTGAAGAAATTTGATTTTCATTTGCATGAGCCCGCTTTTTAAGAAGAGGGAGGGTTGTCGAACCACCATGAAAATTTTTCTTGCTCTCAAAAACCTCAACATATCAAATTTGGTTCCATTTCTTAATTATTTCTCAAGATGTGCATAAATTTGTGTATCATTTTATGGAGCTCCACCCTTCCAGAAGGAGAGGGGGTGTCGAACCATTATGGACATATTTTTACACCGGAACACTGCCAAATTTGGTTCCATTTAGTTGGTTAGTTCAGTGAGATGCAGTCGGTTGGTGCGGTCCTCAAGGGGGCTCCAAAGTCTTGCGAACACCGAACCGGTCAGCATGCTCATCTAAACTCAATTTGTGCTCGCCACTCTGCTCTTCCCAAGTAGCATTCTTTTAGCGGTTTTCATGACCAATTTCGCAAAACTGCTGTTAAAACTATAAATACTATCAGAACCTTCTGATAACCGCTGTAAGTTTGCTTTACAGCCAGGTGGCCCACCCTTGCCAAGCTTATTGAAGCAATTATGGCAATAAAACTGCTTTTAAACCACATGGAAAGAGTACCGCATACTATAAGCAGCTGGCATTACCTCTTTAAGAGCGCAATAAGTTTGGTTGCATTATTGCGCTCTGCTACTTACCACAATAAGTCCAATTGTACTTTTCATTGCTTGACAGCAACCGTAATAAGTTGATTTGTTGTGCCGTTCCTGCACACACACCAGAACATTACGTCACTTTTTTCAATAAAGAAATATCTCGTCGCGGAAGAAATGTTTCACCTGTGTTGGTTATCATCGTGCAATCGAATTCATTTGATGGTGATATTGTAAAAAGATAAGAAATAAAAAGGGGTTTTTGGTAGGTTTTGTAGCTCTCAAGCATATGCGCATGAAAATTTGTCGTGCATTTTGAGAACATGGGCGCTTAAAATTTATGCGCCATCAAAATAGTACGGGCTTACAAAAATGATCTCATTGTTAGCAAAAATGAATTGGATTGTTTTAGCTCAGGTTTTCAGAAAAAAATCTAGCCGTGTTCTTCAATACAGAGATAGATCAAAATCAACTTTGGATGTTCAATTTACTTGTTAGTCAGACGACGATTCGATTTTCGTTTCAAGATCATAAAAAGTTTCAAAAGATCAATATGGCGCGGTTGGTAATAAGTTGGTATCAATCGTAACCGCAATAAGCCTAGTTTAATGATATATATGTCGTAAGGTGCGGCAAAGGTTGGATGCCTGTATTATTAGAGAAAAATATGGTAAATCCCTGGGGCCTAGACAACTTTATTTTTATGAAAAATCTGACATCACACCGACGATAATGAGGAATCAACGAGCTTTGATATAAATAGAGAGGTGCACGAAAAATGCAACGATACATACTTAGTATAATTGAATATTGAATATATTCCGAAATATATCAATAGTGTCTTGCCCCTACCTTATTTTTAAGGACGCATAATTTAACGACATAGGAAATTATTTTCAACCGAAACAAGACAAACTGGCGATAAAATTTAAAAAATACTACCGGACAGTACTAAGTTTGCCCTGTTACTTTATTAGATTTTTGGAGTTCTACGTCATCAATGTTCACAAATGCGCTGCAAGATGCTCTGAAGCATTTTACATTCATCTTACGGAGACTGCGACAGAATTCTGCATCACACTAAACCGAATAAACCGGTTTTGTCTCACCTGTATGTATATCATTGCCTGCATATTTTTGTTTACAAGTTTGACAGGTTAAAACTGGGCACTTATTACAATTTTATGAGATATTTTTCATAGCCAATTAGTAGTTTTTTAGATTTTTAATGACCGCAATAAAACTGGTTTCTATGTTATTTGACAGTAAGCTGGAATGGTTTTATGGGGCAATAGATAGTAATAATAAAACCAATAATAAAGCAAAATCGCATTGACTCTTGCCGGTTTTATTGTAAGTTTTATTAGAGTTTTATTGACAGCTATCAGTGTTCATTACGACTTGCTATTTTTGGCAACGGGTTTAACCGCCATAAAACCGTTGGTAATATTTATTGCTGTGATAAAACCGTTAGAAAACCAAGTAGCTATAGAATTGTTACTTGGGTTGTGATTCCACACGGACAGAGTAAACATGATACTAGGGTGGGGTTTATTTTCAAAAATGTTTCCGGGACCTGGCGGCGCAAAAGATCTAAAGGTCATATTTGATACGAAAGCAATTTTTCAACAAAACATATACCTATATAGGCAAACATTGTGATTTTGTGACCCTTTGGGCGTAAATTTTGTCCGTTTTGCGTTATATCTAACCGCTCTTGAGATATTCGTAATTTCAGTGTACGCACCCTTGTAATCTCGGGGTATGCGATTATGAGTAAATGCAGAAGGTGCCTGTATAAGTGAACACGCCCGGTCCTCGAATATATTCTTACAACAGGCATCATTGTTCCTCCGTTTGTTGGAAAAAATGCTTTCGTTTCAGGCTCTCTGCATCACCTCTAGACCTTCATGAAATTAACCCATGTTAAATTTTTTACATGTTGCTCATTGAACCCCAAGGAGGTCTTTTTGCCTGGAAAAACAGGTCCCGCAAACATTTTTGAAAATGAGCTCCACTCTTATATACTGGAGTGTGCTAAGAAGTTAATGGTACATTAATTTTTGACCAATAAGCGAGAAGAAATTGAGGAATGTGATCTAAAGTATGCAGAAGAAAAGTGTACTGAACTAGAAGTTAGCCCAAAACCATAAAAACGTTTTCGTCGAAAAAAGAGAATGCCAGGTGAAGAGGAAAGGAAATTGCCACGAGTTCTCAACAGATTAATGAACTCTATAACTATTTGAGGTCAACGATGAGTAACTTGAGATTAACAAACCCTGTCATTTTATCAATCGAACGTGAAATCACTGATTCCATTGATTTTAAATCTGAAACTTCTGATTTTGCCAATCAAAAAGCATGGAAAGTGAGTATCTAAATCAACCTAATTTTTGATTTTGCGGAAAACGGAATAAATAAGTAGAAAAATCTTTTTTTTTTTTGTTTGTATCAATTCCTTTTATGAAAAAAAAACTGCCCAGTCATTTTCATGGGGGGCCCCCATTTTTGTTACCGCACCAGGCCCACCAAACCACAGCTACGCCACTGGTGAGATGTGCAGAAATTTGCGTTTCATTTGTAAGGAACATCTCCCTTCCGGAGGAGGGAGGGGTCTTAAACCATCATTGGAACCTCTCTCGGCCCAAAAACCCCTACATACAAATTTTCACGTTGATCGATTCAGTAGCTTCTAAGTCTATATGGATCATTCAGACGGACAAACCGTACTGCATTTTTATATGTATAGAAGAAGAAGATGGGACTACAAGATATTCATATAAAACCTTTGCACGGTAGTCACTGACAGAAATGGCATGCAGTGAGAGCTCAATAAACACCAAGCGATGAACACTTGAAGTCTCAAAAGTAAACTAGTCCTTTCAAGACACATTTTGTGCTCCGGTTATTGCTCACCCCGGTTCGATCATGATACAAAATCTATGATCTAAAAAGATGTCATAGGAATTGAAAAAATCACCTCAAATTTACTATCAATTATTGTGTAAACAAGAAAGATAGACGGTTTTGATGGACATAAGAGACTACATGTTAATTATATTGGTCCAAACACGAAACATCACCTCATATTATGTACAAACCAAACACTAAATGAAGTTTTCTCACGTTCGTTCATTTCGAGTGGTTTCTCTTAGAAAACAAATTCTTCCAAAATAAACATCATTTCATTTTCATTGTAACAATAATAAGCAAAGACTTTCATTGGATTGCCTACAGCAAAGCAGCATAGTCGCCGAAAATAAATCAGTACAAAAATAACAACCCCACATTAGAAAACGAAACAAATTTGCATTCGAGGATAAACATAAATTAGTAGGTGATTGGGGCAAGCAACTATATCAGTGGATCACGGGCCTCCTTAAATGCGAAGCAACTAAGAGCAGATAAATAAGCCTCGACTCAACGGTACCAATCGGCCAATGTGCGTTTGTGCCTAAAATGAAAACAATTTTCCAACTCGGCTTTATGGGGAATTCGTTCACAAAAATCGTTTCTCGATTGCACTTTCATTCGAATTTTGTACTTATGTGCGAGTAACATATACGAGCATTATGTTTCCGAATGGAACTGATTGAAAATTCATTCACCTGCACGGTATTGCTACTTCATCGGGTGCAGAGAGAGAGACATACGAAGTCGGATAGAGCGTGGCTCTTCAGGCACAACACACGGGGATCAACGCCCGCCCGGCTAGACGTTCCGTCTAAGGAATGCGGTACTTCTGTGAAGCGGTTGTGCATTCAAAGTGATGACTATTTTGAAAACCTCGCACGTGCAACTTGATTCGGAACTCCTAGGCAATCCCAACCAAAGCCACCATAAATTTAACTGCTGCTATACACTAGAGCATGCGATAGTACTACAGATACAGCAAACAGCTTTGATATATTGATGAAGGTCTCAAAATAGGATCTGGCTTGCATCTAGGAGTGAACAATTAAAAAGGAAAAACAAGGGCACATTTCGTGCTTCCCATTTCATTGCCACTAATAGGGATAATCAAATATCAATTTACAAGTTAATCTCAACGAAAAATTTACCGCTTTTCAATTCCCGAAGCAAAAGTTATTTGTTTTCGTAAAATCGGCGCTATGCTAAAGTAACATCACAGATTCGGTTTTAACACCAGTCATGTTTGGAATGTAAAACAGACTAATAATAATATCGTGCCTCCCAACTCTAGTATCATCGACGGCCACGGCCGATAGCAACAAGATGTGGTCGATTACATCCTGTTTAATTCGTAGTTAGCTCGACCAAGCTTAGTGTGCGATAAAACCACTACCCCTTGTCATGAAACAAGGATGGTAACGCGTTGTTAAATGTTTGCTTCACAGTGCCATTAAAAAGTGCCTTCAATTATTGTAATTACCAAAATTGGTAGTGCGTAGCCGCGCAATCGCTGAATGATCTGGTCAGTGTTCACCACTCTTGAAGGGGAGGGGGAGGGGGTCGTTTGGTACCTGTAAATTTATTCCAGATAACTTGTTATGGAGATACGTCGACCGGTTACACAGAAATTAAAAGAGATAAAATTTTATGATGAACAACACTGGAAGAATAATTGGTGAAGTAGCGAGTTAATCAAAAACAGTTGGGTAACTTTGCAACAAAAACCATTAAGACTTATTTGAAGGCGTATCTCAAATCAGTGATGCTTTCATTCGAACAATTCAGTCAAAAAAATTACAAATGATAGAAATTATTTCCAATAAATTCGCTCAGCCCAGCAAAAACTTTATTTTTGTTGGACACAGTAAGTGTTACTAGTGTTATTGCCATAGTAATGCTCAGCAATCAGCAAATCAATACAATAGATTACTTTTTATTTCAAAACACTAACACCTATGTCTTGTTCCAAAAAAAAAACCTCTCAATACGATTGCATTCAACACCGGTATGTTACCATGAGGTGTCCGTAGGCGGAATAAAACATGTGTTCAATACACGCCTGATTGACGGTTTATAGGTTCCACAAGTGTACAATTAATGCTACTATAATTACTGCTCTCGAGCCAAGCATGTATTTATTGCTAATGTGTTATTTTTATAAACTGTGGAGTTTCCGAGTGGGCCGGATTGCAAACATTTCTTCAAGTGATGAAGAGAGGACTGTCCGTGTGTTGCTGATGGTTAGATTTTGTAGATGATAAGAAACCATTCATTGCAAATGCAGGACGATAAATACCTATATCAGAGAAAATTTAGAAAAACTACTCTGAACCAGAACGGTCAGCGGATGCTCGAAAAACTTTTTATCATGCTTAAAGTGAAACTCCACTAGGATTTTCAAGTGAGAAATCGGTCGTAGAATATTATACCAAGTGTTCGGTTGATCAAACAATAGCTTTTGCCACTGCCGCAGTCTGATGATTTTCGAGCAGTTCGTGTATTCCATTGTAATATTGGTTTAACGCGACGCTTCACCTAGGCTGCTCTGTCATGTTGCATGAAACCGCTTGTCATGTTGCTCTGACGTATGATATGATGTTGAATTAGAATCATGTCCAAGAACGGAGATGCTGAGGATCAGATTTTTGCTTTATCTGCAAGAAATCTGTCGAAAGTAGTGGAATATGACGTCTGCTTCAACAGAGTGCAGTTCAGGTGCAAAAAGATATACGGTAAAGGCAAATTTGAAAACGCGCCAACAACAATTTTTCATCTGTTCGCCGAATTGCGCTGATATCCACCGCCGATTGAACGGAAAGGGCGTATGCCTTTTGGCATAGGTTTAATTTGATGCATTGTAGCCCAGAAACCGTTGGTTCTATAGAAAAACTGTCTGAGAATAAGTTGTAGGGAATTAAAAATGCATCATAACAAAAATATACACTGCACAAAAGAAATTTTTTTTTGACCAAAACAATAGAAAAAAATTGAATTTCAATTTAAAAATAAAAGAGTATGATTTATTTTTATTTTTTTTAAGAAACTTTTTGTAAAAAGTTCAGGATGGAGAAATGAAACATATATTTTTATGGTAGATTAATTTTTTTATAAAAATTCTTATTTGAACATTTTTAAAAATATTTGTATTTTGATGATTTTAAAAGATGCAGAGAGTCATTTTGAATCAAAAAGCTCTAGGTAGTTAACATTCTAAAAGCATCGGTTTCGAGATATAATGAATTTAAGCTTGAAAAATTATTAATATTTAGGAAAATACACGTTTTTCCTAATTTGTCCTTGGTTCTCCAGCAAAAACCATACGGTCATTAGAATGCTTGATCAAAAATATACAATTCATTTTTTGACAACAAAACGATTGGATAAATAACTCAAGCGCTACACGTTTCCCCTTGCCGAATGTTTTATAAAAAACCTAAATTAATCCCCCTAGCGGTCAGACCCAGCCTTTCTTATTCAGACTTTTATTTGTTTGAATAGATTTACATGAACGCTTCGATACAATAAATGTAGATTTACTCTTTAGGTTCTAAAATAATGATGTTGAAATCTATACATATGAAAATGCAAGCCGGTCTGTCTGTCTGATCCATATAGGCTCGAAAACTACCGAACCGATCGACGTTAAAATTTGTATGTAGGGGTTTTTGGTGCCGATAAAGGTTCCTATGATAGTTTGAGACCCCTCCCTCTTCTAGAAGGTAGGGGTCCCATACAAATGAAACATAAATTTCTGCACAACTCAAGAACAAACCTAGCAAATGATACCGAATTTGGCATGTGGATGTTTTAAGAGGTAACAAGTGTGTCCATAATAGTTGGACGCCCCTCCCTTTTCTGGAAGGGAGGGGTTCCATACAAATGAAACACAAATTTCTGCGCATCTCGAGAACTAACCGAGTAAAGGGAACCAAATTTAGCATGTGGGGTAACAAATATGTCCATATTGGTTCACGTCCATATAAATCACGTTTATATGTCCATATAAATCACGAATAACTCAAAATCAAGCTATTTTAGAGCCATATAGTCTTTGGCAATGTTCTTCTCCATAAAATTTCCCAACTTTTAATGGTATTCAGTTGGTGAGAGCATTAGGTTTAATACCCACTTTTACTGATTGAATGTCAAAGTATACTTAAAAACCTAAATTAATCCACCTAGCGGTCAGACCCAGCCTTTCTCATTCAAACTTGTTATTTGTAAAAATAGATTTACATGGACGCTTCAATCCAATAATAGTATATTCACTCTTTAGGTTCTAAAATATTGATGTTGAAATGGATGTAAATAATAAGAAATTTGACGTAATGTTAGTGCTTAAGAAATAGCGAAATAAAAGAAATGACATTAAATTTCGAACAACTTCATCACGAGCAATACCGGGAACGTTCAAATAGTACGAAACCACATTTAAATTATGTTGAGGCCACGAATATTGATGATGATGATGATGATGATGATGGTCCCACCTCATACCCCTACATCGGTTTGAGCTGGTCGATTTATCTAAGTGAGATATTATATAGAGTCATACAATGTAACCAGTTGACAAATTAATAACGGACTGGTTATTAATACAGACATAGTAACCCTTCAATAGAATACCAATAATTTGAAAATAAATTACAAAAAAAAACGATTTTCCAATAACATTGATCCAAGGCTCATCCAGAACGTTTCCAACCCGAAAATTATCTGGACTTGGTTAGGAATTGAACCTAACATTTAGGAGCGTTAACTAATCAGAATTGGTTCTGGATAACGATCCAGAACTACGAGAGAGATCCTATGTTTCTATAATTCTCGATAACGAGCCCTACAGTCCACAGGCAAACCCAAGCCTTTTCAGTTTTTTCTCCCAACCCTTTGTACTAAATCGTAAAAACAGATAAATGTAGAAAATGAAAATAACAGCATATATACTATTACAAACCAAAAAGCAACTTATTAACCCGACATGCTTTTTGTTTCAATTTCAGGGATTGAAACCTAATGTATTCAATATCCAGATTGTCTATGTCAGTCTTCGCGCGCGTGGCTCAAACATGTGTAGCCGACTCTTTTTTTTTTTAACTCTACTATTTAATACTATATAACTATATTTAAACAAAAATCCATCATCATCAGTAAACATAATAACTTAATGTACCCAATAAATAGAAAAAAATAGTATTTAAATTTTACAATCTTCTTCATTAATTTACAAAAATTCTATATAATCAGTCTACAAAACAGACTTTATGTGTGAAATACAAAGCCTTCTAAACTCCGCCATTGTTGCTGCACGTTTAACCTGTCTTGGCATCGAATTGAAAAAGTTAATTCCTTTGTACAACAGTGAGTTCTGTGATCTTCCGATTAAAAAATGTGGTGTTCTAGCATCAACTGCGTTTCTAGTGTTGTACCTATTAAAATCACTTACTCTATCAATCCGATCACACAAATAGCGAGGCAGCATGTTATTTAAAATTTTATATAGAAACACCATTGTCAAAAAATTAACTCTTTGCTTCACAGAAAGCCATAGCAATGCGTCCAGCATAAGACTCGAGGAAGTGTATCTATTACATCTTAAAATTAATCGCATTATTTTATTTTGTAAGCGCTGCAGTCTCAACATTTGTGTATTATTTGCAAGAAATAGTATAGATGAACAAAAATCTATATGTGGTGAAATGATTGACTTATAAAGACTAATTTTACTACTAACAGTCAATTCATTTTTCAAACGGCACAAGATACCGTATTTTTCGCCATTTTCTTGATGACATTATCTATGTGAGACTTGAAAGTTAACTTGTCATCAATAATAACTCCAAGATACTTTATTTCATTCACGCGATCAATCGTCTCACCATCAATTACAATGTTTACGTCTGGTCTGGAGTTGGCAGAAGAAATAATCAAGTACTGTGTTTTACTACTATTTTATTTAAGCTGTTTAAATTTTAACCAATTCGCCAGATAATGTAAATCTTGTTTCAAAAGTGCTACAATATCGTTTGGATTTTTTGCTGCAATGAACAGAACAGTGTCATCGGCAAATAAATTTATATCGCAAAACCGTAAAACTCGCTTCATGTCATTAATATAAATTATGAACAAAATGGGCCCTAAAACACTTCCTTGCGGTACACCAAGTGTATTAGCAATGGAATCCGATTCAAAATCATTAAAACGAGTCTTCTGAGTTCTAGCACACAAATAGCTTTCAAACCATTTATATGCTGTCCCTACGATACCAAAGCGCTCCAATGTTTGTAACAATAAAGGCCTAGAAATTGTTTCAAAAGCGCGTTTTAGATCCAAAAATACTGCAAGAATAGTTTCCTTAGCTTTGATTTTTTCTTTCCATTTTGCTAACACCAGATTTAATGCAGACTCACAAGAGTGCCCCTCTCGATAACCTGATTGCTCTGGGATTAGCAAATCATTACTATTTAAATAATCCATCAGCTGGCCTTTTACAACTAGTTCTGAAATTTTTTCTAATGTGTGCAACATATTAATGGGTCGGAACTCTTCGGCTTTATCCGTCCCATTGATCTTGGGGATAGGAACCACAAGCGATTCCTTCCAAACTTCAGGCACGTGCCCCGTTCGCAACGATTCATTAATAAGGTCCAGCAGATCGTGTTCAATGACATGAAAGCAATCTTGTATTACTTTTGCGTTGACATTGTCGATACCAGCCGATCTCTCCAAAGAAAAACAAATATCTTTCAACTCTGCAAAAGTAATTGGATGAAAACCATCAAAGCTACAGTTATTATGGATCGGCTGTATTATTTCGTCAGGCTCATTGACCAAATCAATACTTTGATTGATCGATTGAACACTGTTAACAAAATATCTGTTAAACTTATTTGCAATTACTCGCGCCGATTGTTCTTCTAAGCCATTAAAAGTTATGGATTGCGGGCAACAATCTTTACTTTTCATTAGTTTTTTTAAAATTTTCCATAACTGTTTGCTTTTATTTTGATGTTGATCAATCTTCCGCTGTATATATTCACACCGTGCCTTTTTCAAGGACCGTGAATACCGTGCTGGATCGAAACCCGTACTGTATCGAAATCCGTACACCTGGATGTTTTTCTTCAGTTTTATGTATTATATAAATGAAAATTCATATGATAGTTACATGTACACATCCGTTGAGCTGTTGGCCTTCTGTTAAATTAAACTATGCGCCAGTAGGCCATGAAATAAAAATATTAAAAATAAAACATCAATCGTGTCTCGGCTTCAGTTGTCATTTCGTTGTATCGTTAGAGAATTTACTAAGGAAACGTTCTTCAGATAAAAACGATTTCCAAGTGGGATATAAGTGTTTTAATCTGTGAATCTTTTTGAAATTGATAAAAAAGGTAAGTCTTTGTCATTTTCGAGCTGTACATTGTCTGGTAAATAGTGTTAATTGTATTTATTCAACAAAAACTGTGCCGCACGGATTTTGATTCTTGTTATTTGCTTGAATCGAAATCCGTACAGCGTGTGTATCATGCATATATTGTTGAACTTTCTTCTTGTTTCCAGCATATAATGGAAGAAAACAAGTATAAATATATAGCAAACAATTTCGAACGAGCTGTGACTGAGTTGCACAGAGGAAAGTCGTACCGGGAAGCTTTGAGAGGTTCCGGCGTTCCAGTTACTACGAAACGCTACGAAAATTGCACTATTTCAGCTGATATGAAAAATTCGTAAACTGTGTGAAACATTTGGAACCAATTGATCCTTAAAATATATTTATTCGTTAATTTAAAGATAAATTATAAATAAAATATATTCATTTTTGTACTTCTATAACGATACGGATTTTGATTTATTGTTGTATGGACTTTGATCCAGTCTATATCGCGTGTGTGCGGATTTCAATTCAAAAGTGTACGGGTTTTGATTCAGACAAAAAACTGTGTACGGATTTAGATTCAAAACATGTTCTATTTAAACATGATTTTTTCAAGTTTCGCAGTGATTTTAATCATTTTGCTTGAAAATAGTGATAAAACATAAGTAGACCTATAAGTAAACATGTCAGTTTAAAGCAATATGTGATTTCTTGATTTTATATTGACCGTCGAAGATTATCATGTGCTTAGGTGTACGGATTTCGATCCAGCACGGTACATGTTACGCGCCGCGGTGTACCTATACCAATCATCGCTACTGTTACTTCTGTAAAACTGCTTGTACCTTGTATCTCTTTTTCGTTTCAAACGCAGAAGATCTAAAGAGTACCAGCTGTTTGCATTATGCAAGTTTACATGTTTTTCTAAAACTAAACTATTGGTACATTCTTTCAGCGTGTTGGTAAGAACAGCTGCTTTATTGTCCAAATAACCAGTTACTGGTTGAAAATCCAAGCTTCTCGAAACAAGTTGAGACACTGCTTGTTTCGAATATCTGTTCCAGCGCTTTATCTTTACTTTATCATCACGGTTTCGGTCATTCTCGATAAAAACAAAAATTGTCTCATGATCTGTAATTTTGTAATCGGCCTCTGTAAAAGAATGAACATTATCAAAATTTGAAAACACGTGATCTATTAATGTACGAGAATGTCTGGAAATTCTTGTGTATTGACAAACCGTTTGTCTCAAATTGAAAAAATTTGCTAATTGCTTCAATTGATTCGAATTTGGTTCATTAAGCCAATTATTATTAAAATCACCAGCAATAACGTTTAATTTATTCAAATCTACAAAAATCTCCCACCAGTTATCTAAAATTTCCAAAAACCGCTGGTCACTTGAACTGGGGGAATGGTATACAATTCCAAAATTTCCCATCGTCATGCCTTTTCCAACTGATATACCCAGGAACCAATTGTTTTCAACACATTCGTTTAACCGAGTGTTGAATTTAATAGATTCCTTGGCGTAAATAGCAACCCCTCCTGTATGTCTGGAGTGTGACAGGCAAAAAGCAACTTTATAACCCGGAATGTTAAATTGATCAAATGCATCAGCTTCAACTATATGAGTTTCAGCTAGTGTTGTTTCCACAAGATGCCGCAAAGCGGCATAATTTGTAGATAAACCAGCAATATTTAGGTAAACTATCTCTAACTTCCTCTCACATTGCATTTTCTTCAGCTGCTATTTACTTAACAACATGTCGCTTTTTCTTTTTTCAAACAGTCTCCGATATACCGGACACTTTGTACTAAATGCTGGATGTTTTACGTCCAAGTTTAAATTAAATTGTTTATTAGATTTCAAACAATTTACGCAATTAAAATCAGTCGAAGAGCATTCCGATGTTTTATGTTTTTCGCTACACTTAGAGCACGTTTCAGTATTAACACATTCTGTGCTTTTGTGTCCAAATTCTCCACATTTGAAGCAACGTAGAACATTAACGGCCTCTTGAACCGAACACCTATCCCACCCAATGTTTACTTAACCGGCAGTCATCAAGTGGTTAAAAGTGTCCTTATCAACTTCAATAATTGTGTTATACTTATTATATTTGAAGCTTGCATTTACAAATTGCGCAATAACTTTGACATCATTAATACCGAGGTCATTATTTTGACTTTTTAACAAGTCAATAAAGACTTGGGGGGAATATTGATCACTCATTCCCACAATTTTCAACTTAGGCTTAGCGTTTGTAGGAATAACAGCATTATATATTTCACCTAAATTGCTTTCAATATCCTTTTTCACGACCTCAATGTTATCCCCTATTGCACACTCAGCAATTATCGAACCTGCTCTCCCGTTTCTAAAGTTTCTAATTTTGTGTATTTTCGGATCTAAATTGTTTTTCAAAAAAATTCTAGTATCTTCACTAGATTGAGAAGACTCGACTGGTTTAATCACAATGACCGGCCGAGTCTTACGATTTTCCAAACGCTTCAATTTATTTGCATTTCCACTCGACCCCGCCAGAACGTTGGCGTATGTCAAAGCATTTTCAGAAATAGAAACCTCGTCATTTTGCTTGACCGCATCTTCTATTGGTTCGTCACGCTTATTCGATATTATTTTTTTCTTGTTGGGAATAGAGTCCGACTCAGAGTGAATCGTTCTCTCAGTTCTAGACCTTTTTCTGCTCATTGCAGCATGTTTATCCCGATCATTATTATTAGCAATTAAATTCATTTTAAAATCATCCAGCTTTTTGGCAACATTGGCTTCAATGTTTGCCATACTCTCACGAAGAGAGTTGCTGAGCGATTTTAAAATATTTTCAATTCCATTAGCAATCGCGCTGTTTATCTGGGTTTTGATTCCGCTTTGAGTATCTGTGAGCGACTGAGACAAAGATAACAATACACACTTGATTGCGTCAGCTCACTACTCATAGCATCATCTTTCCCGCCGTCTTCTTGGGCCGATAAACATGAAGCACATTTGAAAACAATATTTTCATTATCGTTAACGACTTTCGCCGCTATTTTAGTGAGCGGCGTACAAACTCGATGAAATCGAGATTTGCACTTGCCCACACAAACTACGGGATCGTCGCTAACACGAACTACATTACCACTCTTTGCACAGTCCATACTAAACAAACAAACAACCGCCGGCCGGACTCGTCCAGCAACAACGGCAAAGGCTAAAGGCAATGAACAATGCAAAAATATAACAATGAATGTTTCAACCAGCAGCCGTAGCGTCTATGTGGTATAGACGCGATGATCGGTGCTGACACAAATTGAATCAATAAAACCTAAATTAATCCACCTAGCGGTCAGACTCAGCCTTTCTCATTCAAACTTATTATTTGTAAAAATAGATTTACATGAATGCTTAAATCCAAAAAGGTATATTCACTCTTTGGGTTCTAAAATATTGATGTTGTAATTGAAGTATAAAATATGAAATTTGACGTAATGTTAGTGCTTTGAAAATAGCGAAATATAAGAAATGACTCTTAATTTCGAACAATTTAATCACGAGCGATACCGGGAACTTTCAAATAGTACGATACCACATTTAAATCATGTTGAGACCATATATATTGATCAAAGCAGCTATAGTGTTGAATAGTCTTTAAATTTCTTTTCTTTACAAAACTTTTAAACAGTATAGCAAATTTTTATGAAGTTTGTTATTCGTAAGTTTGAGAGATGACTCGTTAGCAACCTAAGCGGCAAATAGACCCTTTATTTGACACTAAGATAGAAAGAATCGGTCAGACCATCTCTGAGAAAAGTGAGTGCGAAAGAAAGGTGCACATACACACGTACACACCCACACACAAACATATACACCTATACATGCAGAAATGCAGAAAATGCTCGATTCGTCAAACTGAGTTGAGTAGTATATGCCATTCGGCCACTTCAATCATTTTTCTACACATCAATTAGCCAGTGATCGTTAGGAGAAAGTCAATATGTTTACTTTCATTATGTGATTTCACATTTTTATGAACAACGGACACAGTTACAATCCGATTGCAATTGAATTCAATAGCAACCTATGGAGCAACTAGACCTTTCATTTGACACTAATTTTGTGAAAATCGGTTCAGTCATCACTGAGAAAAATGAGTGAGTTTAAACAACCTAAGGATAACTTTTCTTTACATAACTTTTGAACCATATGTTCAATCATAACGAAATTCAAAAGTTATGGGATCTGGGGACAGCCCAATCATTTGAAACCAGTTTTTTGAAATCGGTTGTGTGGTTTCTGAGATATTGATGTTTCGTGATTTTTACATTTTGATACATAACATCTAAACTAAAAATCCGATTACAATGAAATTAAACAGCAACCTATGGCGCAACTAGACTTTTCATTTGCAATTAATTTTATGAAAATCGGTCCAGCCATCTCTGAGAAAAGTGAGTGAGAAAAAAAAGTTGCACATACACACACATACACACATACATACATACATACAGAAAATTCTCTGTTCGTCGAAAGAAGTCGAGTGGTATATGACATTCGGCCATTGGTACCTTTTTTATACCTTCGGTTTTTCCAGTGATTGCTATACCTTTCTAGGAGAAAGGCAAAAACGAAAAAATCGAAAGCATGCAAATACACTTCTACTTATCCGTTTATATTTCCAATTTGGCCGTCGGATCACTTGCACTAGATCACCAAAAGCACTTGATTTCACACAAAAAAAAGCGTTTTTATATAGACACTAGTGGTACACAAGCTACCATGTTCACCAGAAGGCCAAAATGATCAAAGCAGGTACAATTTTAAATAGCCTTTGAATTTCTCTTCGTTCCATAACTTTTGAACCACATATCAGGTTGTCATGAACTTAGCTATTTATGAGTCTAAGAGATAACTCGTTCGTATGACGCTAGTTATGTTGAATAAGTCGTGTAATCTTTGAGATAATAGACGCGTTGTTTTAACAATTTAATATATAACGGTTGCTTCAGTTCGATTATAATCGAATGAAATGGGAACGTATAGAGCAGCCGAATTATGAAACCACTTGTTCAATCATAATTTATCAGTTAACCCTTAACTGCCCCGTTCATTTGATATAAATATTGTTCAAATCGGTTGTGTAGTTTCTGAGATAATGAAGTTTCGTGATTTTCACATTTCGATACATTACAGAGGAAGTTACTGTCCGATTACAGATAAATTCAATAGAGTGTTATGAGGCAGCTGGACCTCTCATTTGACACAAATTTAAAATCGGTTCAGCCATCTCTGAGAAAAGTGAGTGAGTTTAAGTAGTCTTATAAATATTTTACTTTTCATAGCTGGATTTCACATTTTTCAACATAACAGGCAAAGTAATAGTCCGATTGCAAAAAAAATCAACAGGGTCTTATGAGGCAACTAGATCTTCCATTTAACACCAATTTCATGAAAATCGGTCCAGCCATCTCTGAGAAACATGAGTGAGATTAAACAGTCTCTAGAACACGTTTCTTTGCATAACATTTGAACCACAAGTTCAATCTTAATGAAATTCAAAAGTTAAGGGTTCTTTAAGTAGCCCGTTCATTTGAAATTAATTTTGTTCAAATCGATTGCGTAGTTTCTGAGATATTGATGTTTCGTGATTCTTACATTTTGATACATAACCTCCAAACCAAAAATCCGATTACAATGAAATTCAATAGGGTCTTATGGGGCAACTAGACCTTTCATTAGCAATTAATTTCATTGAAATCGGTTCAGCCATCTCTGAGAAAATCGAGTGAGATAGGGAGAGCGTTACACACACACATACACACACACATACGCACACACACATACAGAAAATGCTCAGCTCGTCGAACTGAGTCGAAAGATATAGACATTCGGCCCTTTGGAGCACTTTTATACCTTTAGTTTTTTCAGTGATTGCTATACCTTTCTAGGAGAAAGGCAAAATTCTCTTTTGCAAACGATAGATTTTTTTCAGGAAAATAAATTGACGATAGGCAATCCGAAACGAATTTTTCCCTTACTGTTTGGACCCTAAGGAACCTGTAAAAATGTAAAAGGATTAGGTTTCATGGAAAATTGAATAACTGGACATGTTTTTTGGATTTAACATAAGAAAAACCTATTTTTTCAAAAAAGTCATCGGGGCCAGTTGAAAACATCATTTTCTAGAGATGCCGCCGAACAAAAGTTTGTTCGTAACACCATTTTCTATCAGCTGGAGGGTGAGCCCCAGACTTGTGCAATTTTGGGACACCCTACAATACATGCATACATGCAGAAATTGCTCGATTCGTCGAACTGACTCGAGTAGTATAGGACATTCGGCCATTTGGATCACTTATCTACCTTTTATTTAGCCAGTGATCGTTAGGAGAAAGTCAACATGATTACTTTCATTATGTGATTTCACATTTTTATGAACAACGGACAAAGTTACAATCCGTTTACAATGAAATTCAATAGCAACCTATGAGGCAACTAGACATTCCATTTGACACTAATTTTGTGAAAATTGGTTCAGCCATCTCTGAGAAATATGAGTGAGTTTAAACAACCTCAGGATAACTTTTCTTCACATAACTTTTGAACCATATGTTCAATCATAACGAAATTTAAAAGTTAAGGGTTCTGCTGACAGCCCAATCATTTGAAACCAGTTTTATTGAAATCGGTTATGTGGTTTCTGAGATAACCTCACATAACATAACATAACCTCTAAACTAAAAATCCGATTTCAATGAAATTCAATAGCAACCTATGGCGCAACTACACCTTTCATTTGCAATTAATTTTATGAAAATCGGTCCTGCCATCTCTGAGAAAAGTGAGTGAGAAAAAAAAGTTGCACGTACACACACACACATACACACATGCATACATACATACAGAAAATGCTCAGTTCGTCGAAAGGGGTCAAGTGGTATATGACATTCAGCCATTGGGACTACTTTTATACCTTTGGTTTTTCCAGTGATTGCTATACCTTTCTAGGAGAAAGGCAAAAATATGTTTGTCGTGCAACACTACCTACTTGTTTACTAATAATAACTGTTTTGTAAAGTACACAACCAATAACTACTGGGTTACCTATAATATCTGTTTTCGTATATAAATACGATTGCACTTCTCCAGAAGTGTTAGTAACAGTTTGCATTTTGTAAAGATGAATAAAGTGAAAATGAAATAAACCAAGCCCAAATGCTGTAAACCCTTTCCTGATCATCGGTGCTCATCAAGCTTACTCAAATTAAACGACAACGTTATTGCAAAATTAAAAATATTGAACAGTCAAGCTCATTTTAATACGTCTTTATCAATTAGTGATTCTTGTAGTTATTGGAAAAATAGTCAAGCCAACATTATTCCCTTCATTGTATACTATTCAGAATCTGGAACACTTAAGAATATCAGCTTAATCATAATATCGGATCATGATCTTGCTAACCTATGAGATATCTAATTCACAAAATTAGGAGTTTTTTTTAAATTTTGTGTAATGTTTTCACTTAAGTACTTCAATAACTTCTGTACTCGGAAGAAAATGACGTAATTATTCAATTTCTATCGAGAAAAAAAAATGTAAGAAATTAATTCGAATGAACTCATAAAATTATCACAATAAAACATGAAATGCAGATAAATTTTATAAAAACTCTTAGATCTCTGAAACTTGAAGAGTTAGAAATTTCGTATATTTGTTATGAAACATTCGTAAGCACAACAAACTGTTTTATGTCAAGATATGATGATTATAATTCTTGGTGCTCTAGAGTCATCATAAGCGGGAAAGGGTTAAGTCTTCAAAAACAACAACAACAAATAAACAAACGTGCCTTTTCGAAGAAAAATCAAAAGAAATCTTCGCCCTTGTTCGAAATGTTACACATATACGCCACCTTGTGAGCTCACTGACACTAGCAGTATACTTATGGTTTTTGTTGTGACTAATGAGTGAGTACGCTTGCTTATAGCGTCACCAGCGGCATTACTGCCTACCAAACAAAATTTCAAAATATTATTTAAATTTCTGGACGAAGAAATCGTTCTCGAGCACATCTGTTTGTCTATTTTAGAAGGTTGGAAAGGAATTGAAATCGTTTTCTGCTGCATTGTTAGACGAGTAGTGAGTGCTGTGAAAAATACTTTTCTTAAAAGATGCCTGAACGTTTTCACGTTCAGTTACATGCTTTCCTTTTTGCGCGATCCTTCGCAAAATTTAAACTTGTGGTGCCTGCAGTATCTTCAATTTCCACGAACGGTTCAAAGCAGAGCGAATATGGAACGAGCTGCGTGCAACGTTGCTTTCCGTAAAAGGACCACCGCTCCGGCGTTCAAGTCCGTCGTACAATCTTCTGTCGGCAATCACGTACCATTTTTCGTTTTCGTTCACGTTCATGATCGACCGAAAAAACAGTCAACCAATTTGAAGCATTCTTTCGTTTGAGGCTCATGCTGGTGGTATGCTGTTGCACTTACAGTGCCAATTTTTACCAACCGGGACTTCATTCTTAATGAATCAACCTACGCTTATTTAAATCATCTGCATTGAATATCGTAGAGCTTGTAAGTTATGTTCAATATAGTCATCATTCAAGCCACGTGGTAATGGCTTTATGAGTAAGATAGTACAGTCAAACCTGTTTTTGTGCGACTCTTTTTTGTACGACCCTTTTCTGTGCGAAATTTATTTTATGCGATTATTTTTTTTGTGCGACTGTTTTTGTGCGGCAAGAAAGGACCACTTCCGACAACATTTTCAGCCAGTTAGTTTTTCCGATTCTTGGAATGAATTCCAACACATCACAGGAGTGTTGCGTACAAAAATTACTATTTGAGCCAGTTTTACGTAGGAAAAGTCACGAATTGCTTGCTTACGAAGGAAAGCGGTTGAAAGGATTAGCATGTTTAAAAAAGTTTCGTTTATCAATCCGATGTTTCAAAATTGTTCTCATAGGTATTCTAAATCAGAATCAACAACTTTCGAGTTATTCTTAACTGAATTTTTTTTTATGCGATGATAAATTTTTCAATAATGCTGTGGAAATATTGTTTTGTAGCTGCACGTGATGTTTCAAATGATTTTTTTATGCGATTTTTTTGTGCGGTCCCTATCTCTCGCACAAAAACAGGTTTGACTGTATTTCTCACGCCATCGGCGGGGAAGAAGATAGGGTAGAACAGGGCTAGTTGGTTACGGGGTTAGTTGGTCAATGAGGATAACTTTAAATCTACGCATCGAAACAATTGTGATATATGGCTGATATGATCAGATGAGCAAAGAAACTAAATGACAAAATAAAGTGCAGTTGTGCAAAACGTGATTTTGAAAAAAATTATCGTCCTTCGATTTTTCAATAAAGGATAAAAAACACCTCGAAATGTGTGTCAAATGACAATTCGTCCATGTATGGTCGAACAGTTATTTTAAAACATTTTAAGCAGGAAGATTTCATTTAAAAAACGAAAGACAACGATAAACATTTCATAAAAACCACGTTTTGCTTAGGAAATTACACTCTCTCCGCTGATCTATAATCAGAAAACCATCAAAACTTTAGAACCCAATTGCGGAGTTCGGTTCGAGTTTTGAATTTAATACGTGTTTTCTTTGACTTAGTGTCTATCACTGTAATTTAACATACAACTAGAGTCGCTTTTTACGTGGGGGATACGGGGAAAAATAACTTACGCAGTTTTTTTACACGGATTTCAAAATTTACGTGTTTTTTAAAGCGGATTTCAAAATTTACGTGTTTTTTACGCGGATTCCAGAATTCACGCGGTTCTTAGAAATTACTCGCTTATTACGCGAATTTCGGAAATTATTCGTTTTTTTACACGCACTTCGAAATTCACGCGGAGTTTTACGCGGATTATAGAATGTACGCCTCTTTTTACTCGGATTTTGGTATGTACGCGTTTTTAACGCGGATATTTTTTCGCGCTACGTATCCCCACGTGAAAAAAATTTTGGTGTATCCGCAAAACTCTGAGCTGTATAATGTAGTTCATATTGTCGCATGATATTACCAGCATTAAGTTATAGAATTATAGAATTTTCACTTTGATTTTCACAGAATTTTCAATTAGGGGTTCAGTTGCTGATTCCAAAATCGAGGTCTGAAACGTGTTTTTGCCGTTTTGTTGAATGTGGGTGAAAAGGAATGGGGCTAGACTGGGGCATGGAAGGATTTCAGGAAAATGTATATAAGGGACATGTAGGATAGGTCACGACTCGCCATGACATCACGAACAGGAACAGCTGGCCCTCTACCCTCGGCCCGAAGGGAAGCTATTAATTTAGACTTGGCGTCACGGTGTACAGGGCATGACCAAACAACGTGCTCTATGTCGTGATAACCTTCACCACAGGCACAGATACCATTCTCCCCGAGCCCAATACGACGGAGATGCGCTTCAAATCTATAGTGATTGGACATAAGCCGAGACACCACGCAAATGAAATCTCGACCTACATCCAACCCCTTGAACCACAGATTCGTCGATACCTTGGGTATAATGGAATGTAACCACCTTCCCAGTTCCCCTCTGGTCCAAGAATTTTGCCAACTGATGATCGCATTCTGACGTTCAAGTGCAAAAACTTCATTAAAAGCAATTGGTCTTTCATAAATGTCACCGTTTGTTGCACCCACCTTATCGGTGGGCCCCGGTATCGAGCTGTGAGAAGGGACCCACACTAAGGTAATCTGAAAAGATTTTTCGGATAAAGCACTCAGATGTTCCCGTATTTTCCCCAGGAAATACGGAGAGTGCTTAACATCTTTCATCGATCGGAGAGCCTCAATTGAGCTGAGACTGTCCGTAAAGATGAAGTAATGGTCCGTGGGCATTTTTTCGATAATCCCTAGGGTGTACTGAATTGCAGCCAATTCTGCGACGTAAACAGAAGCAGGATTATCGAGCTTATGGGAGACGGTTAAATTGTTATTGAAAATACAGAAGCCAGTGGACCCATCAAGAAGTGATCCGTCAGTGTAGAACATATTGTCGCAGTTGATGTTTCGATATTTATTGGAAAAAAATTTGGGGATCTGCTGCACGCGTAAATGATCCGGGATACCACGAGTTTCTTCTATCATAGATGTATCGAAAAACACAGTAGAATCAGAAGTATTTAATAAGTTGACACGATTTGGAATATTCGAAGAAGGGTTAATATTTTGTGACATGTGATTGAAATACAATGTCATAAAACGGGTTTGAGAATTGAGTTCGATTAACCTTTCAAAATTTTCAATCACAGGACGGTTCAAGACCTCACATTTGATAAGAATACGAGAAGACAGGCTCCTGAAGCGGTTTTTCAATGGTAGAACTCCAGCTAGGACCTTCAAACTCATCGTATGGGTCGATTGCATGCAACCTAAGGCGATACGCAAACAACGATATTGTATTCGCTCCAGTTTAATCAAATGTGTGTTCGCTGCGGAGCGGAAGCAGAAACACCCGTATTCAATGACAGACAATATCGTTGTTTGGTAAAGCCTTATAAGGTCTCCAGGGTGGGCTCCCCACCATGATCCGGTTATTGTACGATGAAAATTCACTCTTTGCTGACTTTTCTTCATCAAATACCCAACATGGCAACCCCAGGTGCCCTTAGAGTCGAAACAGACACCAAGATACTTATGCACCAAAACCAGAGAGATCGTTTTACCCATTAATTGTGTTTGAAGCTGAGCAGGATCATGCTTTCTAGAAAAAACTACTATCTCAGTCTTCTCCGGAGAGAATTAGATACCTAGCTGTAGAGCCCAAGCAGACAAATTGTCCAAGGTATCTTGCAATGGTCCTTGCAAATCGGCAGCTTTGGCTCCTGTAACAGAGACCACGCTGTCGTCTGCAAGTTGTCTTATCGTGCATGAATTTGCCAGACATTCATCGATGTCATTAACATAAAAATTGTAAAGAAGGGGGCTTAAACATGAGCCCTGGGGAAGGCCCATGTAGCTAATTCGAAAAGTTGCCAAATCGCCATGCGTAAAATGCATGTGCTTTTCGGACAACAAATTGGGCAAAAAATTGTTTCAAATTTGAGAAAATCCCTGCCGATGATGTTTACCCGAAAGAATGTCAATAAAAACGGAATCAAAAGCCCCCTTAATGTCCAAGAACGCAGACGCCATTTGTTCTTTGCGAGCATACGCCAGCTGAATATCTGTTGAAAACAACGCAAGACAATCATTCGTCCCTTTGGCACGGCGGAAGCCAAACTGAGTATCTGATAGCAGACCATTTGATTCGACCCAATGGTCTATGCGACGGAGTATCATTTTTTCCATCAATTTCCGGATATAGGATAGCATTGCAATCGGCCTAAAAGAGTTGTGATCAGAAGCTGGTTTTCCTTGTTTTTGGATGGCGTCGGATCTTTGCGTGTAGACATCGGAGCATTCTTTGTCCCACCACGGAGTGGGAGGCGGTTCTTTGATCGTTACGCCGGGGTATTTCTTCGGTTGGGCTTGTAACGCGGCGTCGAGAATCAAGCCCGCGAGGAGGTTGTATTCTTCAAGTGGTGGATGATGTTGAATTGACTCGACCGCTTTTGAAATCATTTCCTCGTATAACTTCCAAACGACATTCCGTGTGAGGTCATACGGAATGTCAATTGGTCGCATGCGAGTTGACCCGTTAGTAATTGAAATAAGAATAGGCAAATGGTCGCTACCGTGAGGATCGAGGATTACCTTCCATGTGCAATCCAACCGTAGCGACGTCGAACATAAAGATAGATCCAAAGCGCTTGGGCGCGCTGGAGGTTTCGGGACACGTGTCATTTCACCGTTGTTCAAAATCGTCATGTCGAAGTCATCGCAAAGGTTATAGATTAAAGAGGAGCGGTTATCATTAGAAGGGGAACCCCAAGCCACGCCATTAGAGTTAAAGTCTCCCAAAATCAAACGTGGCGAGGGAAGAAGATCAATTAAATCAAACAGCAGCCGTTGCCCAATCTGTGCTCTGGGGGGAGTATATATTGAAGCAATACAAAGCTCTTTACCTTGTATTGTCATTTGACATGCGACAACATCAATGCCCGGAATCGTGGGGAGGTTAATACGATAAAAGGAATAGCACTTCTTTTTTATTTTAAAGGGGGGGATTTGTTAGTAGCTTAAGTATTTATGATAAATATTAGTGAATAATGAGTATGTGTGTCCAATCACAAATGGTGACTTCTCAACACTGTTAGAAATTTGTAATTTTAATTGTTAGGATTTGTTTGCTTTCGCAATTAGGACTTATCATTCGTGGGGATTTAAACCTACTTGTCAGAGAAGGGGAAGTAAACTTACAACTAACTTAATTGCTAACTTATTGGCTATAAAGAGAGCTTATCGTAGCAATTGAGGATTGCAACGATTTTTGTCGAAAATTGTTAATAATTTTATTTGACATAGTTTCTAATGGTTCAACACCAGTAAGTCTATGTAATTCGAGTGTACCAAACCAAGAAGGACGCTTCAAAATCATTTTTAGAATTTTATTCTGAATCCTTTGGAGCGTTTTCTTCCTTGTTGAACAGCAACTTGACCAGATCGGTACAGCATAAAGCATTGCTGGTCTAAAAATTTGTTTGTAAATCAAAAGTTTGTTCTTTAAACAAAGTTTAGAATTCCTGTTAATGAGAGGATATAAACATCTCGTATATTTGATGCACTTGGCTTGTATACTCTCAATGTGCTCTTTGGAAATAAGTTTTTTATCATAAATTAGTCCCAAGTACTTAACCTTGTCGGACCAACTTAAAATAACCCCATTCATCTTGACAACGTGATTATTGTTTGGCTTGAGGAAAGAAGCCCTAGGCTTATGCGGAAAAATTATCATTTGAATTTTAGAAGCATTGGGAGAGATTTTCCACTTTTGCAAGTAGGAAGAAAAAATATCTCAACTTTTCTGCAATCGACTGCATATGGCACGAAGACTTTTTCCTTTTACGGAAATGCTTGTGTCATCGCAGAACAATGACTTTGTGCATCCTGGAGGCAAATCAGGAAGATCTGAAGTGAATATGTTGTACAGGACTGGACCCAAGACTAAACCCTGAGGTACACCTGCTCTGATAGGAAATCTATCAGATTTTGAATTCTGATAGACAACCTGCAGAGTTCGATCAGTAAGATAATTTTTTAAAATTTTGATTAGGAAAATTGGAAAATTAAAAGTTTGCAATTTCGCAATCAAACCTTTATGCCAAACACTGTCGAATGCTTTTTCTATGTCTAAAAGAGCAGCTCCAGTGGAATAACCTTCAGATTTGTTAGCTCGTATCATATTAGTAACTCTGAGCAATTGATGAGTTGTGGAATGCCCATGGCGAAATCCAAACTGTTCATTTGCAAAAATTTAATTTTCGTTGATGTGTGACATCATTCTGTTAAGTATAATTCTCTCAAACAGTTTACTTATTGAAGAAAGCAAACTGATTGGTCGATAACTTGAAACTTCAGCTGGATTCTTATCCGGTTTTAAAATTGGAGTATTTTTTGCATTTTTCCATAATTTGGGAAAATATGCAATTTTGAAGCAGCAATTGAAAATTTTCACTAAAAATTCCATTGTGCTCTCAGGGAGATGTTTGATAAGTATATTAAAGATTCCATCGTCACCAGGTGCTTTCATTTTTTTGAAATTTTTAATAATTGATTTAATCTCATTCGAGTTAGTTTCGATTATTTCTGCTGGTAAAAAATTCTGGGAAGAAATTAAATCAATTTGACGTGTGACTTCATTTTCAATTGGACTCACAAAATTCAAATTTGAGTTATGAACACTCTCAAACTGATGAGCAAGTCTTTGAGCCTTTCGTTCATTAAATACAAGAAAACGTTCACCATCTTTTAAAACTGGAATAGGCTTTGAAGGTTTCTTAAGATTCTTCGACAGCTTCCAAAAAGGTTTTGAATATGGTTTCAATTTTTCAACTTTAGTCTCAAAATTTTGATTTCTCAGAAGAGTAAATCTATGTTTAATAAACAGAATAATTCCTGGCATCAACAATTGCACATTTTAATGCTTCCAAAGCGGAATCAATAATCACTTCGTTTTGCAAATCAAGCTCGTTATTGAAATTTCTCTCAATATAAGTTTTGTATCTTTCCCAATTAGCCTTGTTATAATCAAAAACAGAGCTCATAGGGTTTAAAACTGATTCATGTGATAAAGAAAAAGCTATTGGAAGATGGTCAGAATCAAAGTTAGCATGTGTGATCAAATCACTACATACATGACTTTGATCTGTTAGCACCAAATCAATTGTTGAAGGGTTTCTTACAGAAGAAAAGCATGTAGGACTATTCAGAGACAAAATAGCATAGTATCCTGAAGAACAATCATTGAATAAAATTTTGCCATTGGAATTACTTTAAAATTATTCCATGAACGATGTTTAGCGTTAAAATCGCCGATTATAAAAAATTTCGTACGATTTCTGGTGAGTTTTTGTAAATCACCTTTAAAATAATTTTTGAGCTCGCGTGTGCATTGAAATGGTAAATATGCTGCGGCAATAAATAAAATCCCAAGTTCAGTTTGAACTTCAATTCCCAAAGTTTCAATAACTTTCGTCTCAAGATGGGGAAGAGCACGATGTTTGATTCGGCGATGAATAACAATTGCAACTCCACCGCCGGAACCCCGAAACCTATCATATCTATGAACCATGTAATTGGGATCCTATTTTAATTTTATGTTAGGTTTTAAAAATGTTTCAGTAATAATTGCAAATATTACTTGTGCATTTAATTATTAATGTGCATATTATTTACTGTTAAAAGAATTAAAAGCTCATTCTCATTGGCCTTCAATGAGCGAGCATTCCAATTTAATATTTTAATTGTTTTATTTAAAATCATTGCTAAATTTTAAATTAGAAACAATTTTAATAGTAAAATTTGTGCCTATTTGAATGGCTCCAAACATTGATTTTGCCTGCAACATGGCGTTCATAAGATCGAACATTGCCTGTTGCAAAAAAGAAAGTTTACCTGCCGTAATAGGCCCCATGCAGTTGACATTAGAAAAAATATTCTCGGCAGCAATATTAGCTGGAGTAATAGGTGTACAATTATTTTCTAGCGTGTTTTGCTTACCCATATTAACGGACATTTTCGAACTACCAACACTAGGCGGTATAGTGTTCGAACTACCTGTAACCTGTGCATAAGTTAAACGGGTATGCAAAGGAGTAGGTAAACTATGCGTCACTGGTACGCTTGGAGAATTTTGTTTTGAAGTTGGTTTTAATTGAGAAATTGACTTTTGTTTACCTTGTCTTGCCTTAACAATTGCTAAACGGACTGATAAAAATTTGACATATGGTTGCCGTTACAATTCGCACAGCGAAAATTTTTACTCTCTTTCACAGGACATGTGTCCTTTTTGTGAGAATTAAGACATTTTTGGTCCATGTTACAGAATTTGGAACCTTGCCATAACGTTGGCAAGTACGGCATTGGGTGATATGCTTTTCACCTCCGCCATACTTCCTATAAATTTCCAACTTCACACGCACATTATACAAAGCATGTGCTTTTTCAAAAAAAATTAAGTTGTTAGCCTCATTGCGGTTAAAATGAATTAAATAATTAACAAGGGAAATTCCAGTTCGCTGACTGTTTTCGCCTTGTGATTTTTGTTTCATTAGAATATACTTGGGTAGGGGCTATGCCAAGTAATTCTGTTAAAGTAAGTTTGATCTCTTCAACGGTTTGATCGTTGGTGAGACCTTTCAATACGACCTTGAACGGCTTGGCGCTCTTCGTGTCATATGAAAAAAATTTATACATCTTTTCAGTTAAATACTGAATAAGACGATTACGACCCTTTATAGAGTCGGCTAATAAGCGGCATTCGCCTCTACGAACCAGCAATTCGAAAGTTCCCTTTTGAAAATATTGAATTTAGAAGAAATAGTTACCACAATAGGTGGAACTTTTTCCTTTTTTTAAAGAATTGACATTTTGTATAGTTTCATTACTCATAACTTCCATTTCACCAGCTTCTTGCTCAGGCAAAATATCAAAAGGATTGTCACTACAGACACTCGAAGTGTCAGAAAGAGATGCCTCTCTTTTTCCTCCCCGCAGCGATGCGTGGTTTCTTTTTTCGTCCAGCCATTTCAGGTGATACGAAAAAGTTAAAACGAATGTTAAATTCAAAAGTAGGTAGTCTTGAGAAAGACTGATGGGAAATAACTTTCAGGTAGTCTTTAAAAGACACACTGACAAAACACAAACTTTGAAGCTATAGGCAGTCAAAGACCAGTCCACAAGCAACCGAAAAAACGTCTGATCTGTAGGACAGTTCAAGACGCACTGAATAGCACTTCTTTATCCCTAGAAGTACTCCTCCATATGGGGTGTCTCGATCAAGGCGAATAATATTAAAATCATGGAAGTTAAGCTCGATATTCGAAGTAAGCCAAAGTTTCGCAAAGGGAAAATGCATCGAAATTGTTTTTATTTATCAAAACTTTAAGTGAATCAATTTTTGGTGAAATACTTCTACAATTCCACTGTAAGACGGAGATAGAATCCTTCATATACGTTGATGAATTAGACATCGAAGGATACGATCGCTGCAAGGAGAGGCCATTGAGCAGTCAACTGCTTCAAAAATGTTCAAACTGTTGGGAGGAGTGCTGTAAGAAAAAATTTAATTGGATCGGGTACATTAAAAGTTTCAAAAATTCAGTCCAAAATGTCAGAAAGTTTCACCAGTCCAGCATTTGATTTATCAACTGGATGTGCAAAGGAAACAACTGGGGTTTTAGATGTTCCAGGAAGTGCTGGGAACTCCTTCTGGGACTTTAAGTTTGCAAGCCCAGGAGGGGTTTGCTTCGGTTTTTCCGCTGCACTTTTAAATTTGTTTGTATCATGCATTTCACTTTGGGAAATCTTAGGACCTTTTTGGGGAAGTCTAGGAGAGGATATATTTTTCCTCTTTCTAGACTCCCCAGGATTGGCATAGGATGTTCCCGCTGGTGAATCGTCAGAATCGGTTTCATCAGAGGACAACAGATCGAAGGGGTTCGAAGTAACGGGAGAAGTGGTAACGGTCTTCTTCAGCATGTCAGCGTAGGAACGCTTTGAACGCTCTTTGAGAGACCGTTGTATTTTATCCCTGCGCTGTATGTACACCGCACATGTTGAGAGCTCATGCAGATTTTTCCCGCAGTGAATACACTTCTCAGCGTTAACACTGCAAGAATCTTCCGCATGAGGCTCCCCACACTTGCCACAACGTGCCTTATTGCAGCAGTAGGCGGCTGTATGGCCTAACTGCTTGCAATTCAGGCAGTTCATGACGCGGGGTACGTAGAGCCTCTAAGGGAGACTTCGAACCCGGTGGATCGAGATGTGGCTTGGTAGTGCAGACCCGGCGAACGTAACTCGAAACGAGTCTGAAGGAGTGTAAACTTTTTTGCCACCGACGAGCGATACCGACCGCAATTGCTTGCAGTCGAGTACCTTCACACCAGGGCATTTGCTATTTTTGAAGTACCCGGTGGCAACTTCCAGAATGCACTCAACGGACAGACTCGAATCGGTCACGACACCGTTGATCTCCACATCTCTAGCGGGTACATAAACACGGTATTCCCGTGTAAAGAGCTCGATGCAAGCTATATCGTTGGCCTCTTTACGGTCATTGACCACGACACGGAGCTTGTTCGGCCTGACTTTTGCGATTTCTGTCACGGCCTTGTTACCTTTCGTCAGGTCTTTCGCGATTTGCAAAATGTTCAGCGATTTTCCTCCAGGTTTGGGCCTCATGTAGAGGACCAGTGGACCCGTCGATCCGTCTGGGTAAAGCCTGGGACGAGGATTGACTAAAGCAGGGACAGAGGGGGGGTAAACAGGAAGGACAGGTTCGGGTGGGTTTGGAGACGGAAGATCGGGGGCTAAGGGATCCACATTAATTGCGCTCAAACTAGCGCAACAGTACAGTGGCAAAGAATCACGTACCTTTTCTTCTTTGTTGTTTTCAATAGCACGATCATCGAGTCTTTCAGTACTGAAACGGGCAGCCTCGCAGCGACACAGTTATAGCACAATAGCAGGATGACCTTCACTGCGAATTATCGTTCTGTCTTCACACCGCACTTCGCACTCTCTGAGACGTGTAAGCAATGCTTTTTTTTACTTCTTCCACACAGTAGTGATTTTATAGCGAGACAACCACTTAATGCGTCCGTTTTCGCCGAGCGTTCGAGACGGAATGAATATGAACGGTGTTGTCTTGTTTAATTCTAATCAAATCAAATTCATTATATGGATAATTGACGAGGGACTACGTCTTTGTTTTTCATTCTGGTATGCTTTCTCTAAATTTGGAAATGAAACTGGCAAATGTTGCGACAGATTTCAAACGATAATAATAGCATAACCACAATGTGTTGTTGGATAGATAAAATGTTGAACAAATTTTGCAATATGCTAGTTACCATTGTTTTTTCATTAAAAAGCTGTAAAAATCGAAAAAAGGGTCAAGGACAAATTTGCGCGAACAATGACCCAATCACATGCGAGCCTTCCTAGCACCGACGACATGAATAGACACCAACCATTCCCTGTGATTAAATTGACAGAGTCTCCCCATCCCAATAGGTCAATTTATGTTTGCTTCCATGAATCTAGACTAACTTGTCTCGAAGATAAAGGTTTTTAGAAAAGTTTGAAACAACCCCTTTTCTGGAACAATTTCTAAACTTGCTGTTAGAGCGTAATAAAAACTGATGTCTTGAAAGAAAATATGTTGGTAAAAGCAAGTGTACCGCAGAGTATATGTGGAGCAGAGCGCCGCTAGTTTCTCGTCGTCTATCATTGGAGCGGACACGACTTCTATTCGCGTGCAATTAAAACTGCAATGCTGCTACTAATGGTAAATGAAAGTTCATCTCATGAATATGATTACCATTAAAAACCCAGTTCGAGTAAATACTCGGTGTTGAGCAGACGTGTTTTGCATATCGCCGCGTACCCATTGAACGACAAACCGAATCTTAAACCAAAAATTCTTTGAACCACCTCATGAGAAGAGTTTGTTCTTATTAGTGGGAAATCAGTGACAAAATAATTTATAGTGCAATTGCCGCATTAAAGTGAAACCGCTTCAGAGTCCACAAGTGATAAGATATTGTCAAACGGCAAAATAATTAAAAGGCAAGTCAATCTGGAATCCAATACAGAAGAGCCAACGCGAGTGAAATACCCCGTCGTATACGGCAAACCCGGGCAGTGCCTGAATCAAAGCGCAAAGAGCAAACGACGATTAGAGTTATTGTGATATATCGGAATACAGAACAGCAATCCAACGGACGAGCAAAAGGAGACCTAAAAGTGAAGATTTTGCAATACGGCATTGCCGCCTGTGCAATAGCATCCAACCCCCGCGACCCCGCCAAACCGAATATTCCCATCGTGAAATTAATACCCCGCGCCCATCAACTGACCCGAAATAAAGCAAGCGCCAAGTGTTAAGGATAAGGAGTTAACCTGTATGCAATAAATAATCCCTGCGAATAGTGCGAACCGAACATGGAAACGAATGATCCCCCCCTGGCGGGGGGACTAATTCCCTGAGAAATACTTTGCCCTGTTGGATGGACCCAAGCGGCGATTGTATACCATGCCAAACGATGCTGTTGAGAGCAGTGAGTACCAACTTTCCTTGCGTTCCCGCGACAAGTACAGCAACCTCTTCCCCGCCCCAGATAGCAAAACTCCCATCAAACCCTTTCCTTATCCAGAAATCTGTTGAACAAGCCATTGGTTGTAATGCTGGAAAACTAGTTTCAGCTACTAAAGAAGCCCGCGGGGCACGATATGTCTTGAGAACAACATCAAAAAACGCATATGAAAAGCTGCTACAAATGAATAAGCTTACAGACGGAACACCTGTTGAAGTAGTCATCCACCCCTCGCTGAGCTCCTCTCAAGGACTGATATACGATGCAGATACAATTGAACTAGATGTCAACGAGATAAGAAAAAACCTAGCTAGCCAGAATGTGATAAACGTTCGCCGAATTACGAAACGCGCAGGAACAACAGTGGAAAACACACCGCTTTTGGTTTTAACTTTCCAAGAATAAACACCACCGACCCACATATTCTTTGGATTAGTTCGCATAGCTGTTCGCAAATATTACCCCGCCCCATTGCTCTGCTACAAGTGCGCAAAATACGGACATACACGCAAAAACTGCACTCAACAGCCTAGTTGCCTAAACTGCTCCAAACATCTTGACTGTCACAGTGGACAACCCTGCACAGAAGATAAATTCTGCAAAACTGCTCAGGCCCCCACGGACCAACAAATCGCAATTGCCCAGTATATATAGAAGAAGAGGCGGTAATAAAATAAAAAATTGATCAAAATCTGACATATGGAGAAGCAAGAAAAGAATACATGTCCCGCAAGAACAAACTCACGTACGCAAATCAAACAACCAGTGGCCGCCCCCAAATTGATGGAGATAAAGACAGACAAATCAAAGCGCTACAGGAAGAGTTGAAAAAACGAGATAAACAAAATGAAGAAATCAGAACCCTGAGAGAAGAAGTGGAAAAAACTGGAAATATGGTACCAAATGGAAAAGACTATAATCAAATCGAGAAGGAAAACGAAGCGCTCAGGGTAGAATTATACAAACATCGCGAATATATAAAAAATCAACTTCTATCAAAACAGCAATCAAAAGACAGTAAGATGCATGTAAAATCGACAGTAACGCTACAAAACACCAAAAAAGCAAAAATATCGAATGACGGAGACAGCGAAGAAATCAACAGCTTAACATCCAGAGATTCCCAAGTAAGCACAAGACACGATATACATACCACCCCATCACAGAGAATTACACGACAAGTAACGAGAAACCATCAAACACGAAGCAGCAGTACCGATAGCAGGAGGCGAAACAACTCCGTACCTGATGTAATGGACGTCGAAGACGTCGACATATCCGACTAGAAGTTTTCTCCCTAAAACAAACGAAGCCCACCATTATGATGCCGACTATGCCCCTCACAAACAAAACCCCATTAATCCACACAACCCAATGCAACCCAAATCACACCTCCCTCCCTCAGGCGCCGGACGTACCGCAACGCGAAGAACCTGACGCTGTTGGGAATCCCAAAAACATTCCAACAACTAATTTCTCACTTCACCCACACCAACCCCGCGTACTCGTCGAAGTTTGCAAAACGCTGCTCACTAAACCACCCGGGGGACCAACGCAAGTTGGAGAGGTGATCAAGGCAGATATACTCATTACCCGCACTAAAGAACACAACAACCAACAAAGCAACGAACCTTTGCCAACAAATGAAATCGAACCCGCTCTCAAAATGACAACATTGACAAAAAGACAAGCTAGACCTACCTACTCACAACTACCCAACCTATCGAAAAAGGTGAATCTGATAGCTAGCAGACACACTTGTAAGGAAAACCAGGAGAGTCACGGCCCCGACAGTGCGGATGTTACACCCCCACCGAAACTGGCGGACAACCCGCGGCCTCCTGGCACCAACAGAGGGACGCACAAAGATGGCAACATCTGTACCCCTCAACGGAAACAAAAACAGACGTACAAGGGCAAAAACTCTCGTGCCTCCGCGGAGACAGAATTTGAAAAGCGACGAACATCACTAACAGCACAATGGAAAAAAGACAAACCAGACGAACGAGCAAAACTGTGGAGAAAACATTCCTCGTACCCGGTACCGATTTCGAAAGAACAGATTTCGAAAAAACAATGGCTGCAGCAGAAATAATACAATGGAATTGCAATGGTCTCAGAAGCCAATACGAGGAACTGCAACTATTAATCAACAAATATAACCCGAAAATTATCACACTGCAAGAAACCAGAACATACCACACTAGTTCGGTCACACTCAAGGACTACGAACTTTTCTTCTCCCATCGACCATCAGGCCAAGGAGGAGTTGCAATGGCGATTAAAACCGGAATTAACACAAACATGGTAGACATAGACTCGGCCCTCGAAATACTTGCTGTTGAAGTCAACATTCCCCGAAAAATGACAGTTTGCTGCGTGTATCTCCCCCCAAATCAAACCATTAACAGACTTGAATAAGAAAAGGTAATAAATCTTCTCCCCAAACCATTCATACTATCTGGCGACTTTAATGCCCATCATAGCGCATGGGGCTCAAAAAAAGAGGACAGCAGAGGTAAAATGATCGAGTCTCTGATAGACCAATTTAACTTGATTACATTGAATAACGGTTCCACCACATTTATACACTCAGGGATACTGAACGGAAACAGCTGCTCGGAGTCATGCATTGACATCACACTATGCTCTCCAGAAATAGTTGATAAACTGAACTGGACTGTAGCAGAAGATCAACATGGAAGCGATCACTTTCCGATACTCATTGGAATCCATCAAATAAGTAGCGAACCCCGTACCCCCAGGTGGAAAATTGAAAAGGCAGACTGGGTGACATTCGAAGATCATATGCAAAATATAATCCAGCCCCACCGATCGTACACAGTAGAGGAAATAACAGAAGCAATTAGATCAGCCGCGCTTGTAGCGATCCCAAAAACGTCGACTAAACAACACCAAAGAACCGTCCCCTGGTGGAACACAACTGTTGCGGAAGCCATTAAAAAACGCAGGAGAGCACTCAGGGAAAAACAAAATACGGACGCAGGAAGCCCATTGTTCCCGAAAATCAACACAGACTTCATCAACGCACGAAACAACTGCAGGAAGATCATTAAAGAACAAAAACAGAAATCATGGGAAGAATTTGCATCATCAATAAATGAAACCAACCCCACAAAGGAAATCTGGAAGCGAATCCATTCAATTTCCAGTAAGGGAACAAGAACATCCAAAACGTGGGCTATCGCGACTGAGAACGGAATATTAGACGATCCCCAGGATGTTGCCAATCACCTAGCTACACACTTTTACCAAGAATCTGCCAATGAAGCCTACGAAGACACTTTTCTTAGCAAAAAGACGAAGGACGAAAAGCACCCAGCAAACATCCCTAAGAACCGACCCACCCCGCTGGACAATGAGTTTTCAATCAACGAACTTGTTCACCAACTCGACAAACTCAAATGCTCTTCACCTGGCCCAGACGAAATTCATAATGCGATGCTGAAACACCTACCATATTAAATCAAAAAGATACTTTTAGATGCGCTCAACGACATATGGAAACATGGAACATTCCCAGAAGCATGGAGATTAGCAACTCTCATACCAATCCCAAAAGCAGGAAAATGTCCAAACAGGGCGGACAATCTGAGACCAATTTGCCTATCAAGCTGTGTCCTGAAATTGTTCGAACGGATGGTTAACAAGCGACTTATGAACCACCTAGAAACGAAGGGCGTACTAGGAAAAGACCAATTTGGATTCCGAAAAGGACATCAAACAGTAGATGTTATTGCACACCTAGATAACTACGGAAGAGAGGTAATTCGTAACAAAAAACACGCCGGAATAATATTTTTGAACCTAAAAAAAGCATACGACCGTACATGGCGCTGACTCATTATCCAGAGACTACTCAAAGCAGGCGTCACCGGAAAAATGGTAGACTTTTGCAACCAATTTCTGAAGCACAGGACTTTCCAAGTCCGTTACCAGGATAAATTATCAAATATCAAAACACAGGAAAACGGTGTCCCACAGGGCTCAGTGCTAGCAGTAACATTCTTCTTGTTGGCCATCAGCAGTATCCAAGACTTTCTCCCTAAAGGAAGTTTCATTATAATATACGCAGACGACATAACAATCGCAGTCACCGCACCGACAGCCAAAGGAACTAGATCGAAGACCCAAGACATCTTGAACCGCATACACAAATGAAGCCTAGCAACTGGCTTCCAAATATCCCCATCCAAATCTGCAGTTATGCACATAGGTAGCAGGAAAAAATTACAAAAACAACCACCGCCAAACCTAAACCAAGAAAATATACCACTAGTGAATCAACAAAAAATTTTGGGTGTTTGGCTGGACCGCAATTTCAACTATAACCTCCATACCAAAAGTACGAGAAATGAAGTGAAAAGCAGACTGAAAATATTAAGTTGCCTTAGCAAAACTAGTTTCGGAGCAAACCGCAGATGGCTACTTCATATACTACAAACAATAATAGTAACAAAACTCACCTACGGAGCCCAAATCACATCCACTGAAAATAATATTGATAAACTGGAACCTTTATACCACCAAGGTATCCGATTTACAACTGGTGCATTCCACTCAAGTCCAATTGAAAGCATCTTATCAGATAGTGGACTTCTCCCACTAGAACTTATCATAAACAGTAAAACTATTAATTATGCAACCCGACAACTCGCCCGCGGAATTCTCGAGACGAATTTCCACATAATTAGCAAAGCAGAAAACCTTATGAACATATACTCCATACCACAGTTATTAGTGGAAAAAGAAGACCCTATGAAAGCGCTAGCTTGGGAAAATCGGTTAGGAAAAGTCAATACTGGACCCTCCGAAAAATTATCCCAGATAGAAAAAAGAGCTTACTTTATAGAACTGCGCAATGCAGACTACAATCACCACAACCACATATACACAGACGGATCGAAACTGTCGGATGGAGTAGGCTGCAGCGTACACTCTAACAACATAAACATGTCCATCTGCCTTCCCGATTACCTATCGATCTTCAGTGCAGAGGCTTACGCCATAAATAAAGCAATAGAAAACTGCCCATCCGGTCTAAACGTCATATTCAGTGACTCCAAAAGCGTTCTTGAAGCCGTTGCAAGAAACAACCTAAACCACCCATGGACAGCTCAAATCATAAAAGAACTTCACGAGAAACGAGGTAGCATTGAACTCTGTTGGGTTCCAGCGCATGCCAATATTGAGGGAAATGAAAAAGCGGACCAACTAGCCAAACAAGGTGCAGCCAAAAACACACCAACCGAAACAAAAATACCTTTTGGAGACTTCAAACTTTTAGTGAACACTAAAATATTCCTGTTCTGGTGCACCCGTTGGAACAACAGTAACAGCAAGCTGAGGGAAATTGAAAACACCCCTCATGAATGGAGCTCCTCACAGGCGAACGATAGACACATCAATCGAGTGATAACAAGGTTGCGGATCGGACACACCAGACTAACCCATGGACACTTCGCGAAAAAAGAAACCCCCGCGATTTGCACAACATGTGGCGTGCAGGTGACGGTCAAACACATTTTTATTGATTGCCGGAAATACGACACAGAGAGGCGAAACAACCAACTGGACTCAACTCTCCAGAAAATTCTTGGAGGCGACGAAGACAACCTGAAGCGAACAGTGAAATTCCTTAAAGAAACTAAATTGCACGAGTTAATTTAAATATATTTATTTGTCATTTAATTTTGTAACACACCTTACAAAAACATCGACCCGAATGACCAAATTGGTTAAAAGGTCGTAAAAATAAACAAACAAACAAACAAACCATTAAAAACCATCAATTACAATTACAAGAAACGAACATTTTTGTAACGGTTATAAGTTATTTTTTATTTATTTTTCTTCGATATTCACTTAATAATCGTGACCGACATAATACCGAATGAGTTAGTTCCTAAAAATACTAATTTATAGAAGAGTAAGAGCCGGTGAGTGCTTATCAATTTTTTGTCCATTTACTAAGATCTATTCAAAATCTTTTTTTTACATTTCAACAATTTTGACATTTTTTTAATTTTAGCTTTACAAATAAAATAATATGCTTATATTAGCTGTCTTCGTCGTACAGTGAATGTTATTGTTGGCAAATGAAACAAACTTGTGAAGCAAAAAACAAAAATGAATCTTTTTTAACTTTAACTTCGTTGTAATTGTTAAATGTTGTTTGCACAAAAAAAACACTACAGGTACAAGATCACCAAGTGTAAATGAAATTTTTTCAAGTGAAATTAAATATAGTTCTGAAAAAATGAAGAGGAGGCTGAGAAATAAAATACGTAAATCACTGAACAAACGATTTTATTGTGTCTGTAATTACAGTAATCACAGTGTATAGTCCCACGACACGATTTCATACAACCCTAGGGCTGTATACCTTGTAGTATTCTGAAAATAGTTTCGAAACATTTAAAAAGGCTTAATTATTCAAAAACATTAGATGATATGCCAAACAAAATAATCAACGAATTCCAGAAAAAAAATCATAGTAATCATCAATTACCTACAACGTTTCACTCATTTTGTAGCAGTTCGACAGTCCTAATGTTTTAGAAAATTTATTTTTGTTTTCAACCTGACAAATAAGTTTTTTCCATTCTCCTGCAATCACATTCACTGAATTACAATGAAAACTATCAACATTCTTAATTTATTTAGTTGAAAATAAAAGAATCATCTAATAATTTTGTGATAAAAAAACAATTTTTTTAAATGAATCTTAGTTAATGAACAATTACAGTCTCCTACAAGTAGAATCTTCTCTAAAAATGTGTGTGTTTTGAAAAATACTACAAGGTATACAGCCCTAGGGTTGTATGAAATGGTGACGTGAGACTAAACACTGCAATAAGGGGATTTTTTGTTACAAAAAATACAGAGCCTGCAAACAGAATCAAGGTGTTTGCTCAGCGACTGTACGTATTTATATTTTCAGCCTCCCCTAGAAATCAATTTTTTTAAATATATTCAACAACACTCGAAAGAATATCGTATATATTTGGCGATATTAATATTAGCCTGTAGTATTTTTTGTGCAAACATGTATTTGACAAGGCACAAGCATATCATTCTTGTTGAAAAAGCACTCTATTAACTCTATATCCTCTAAAACCAAATCCAATAATACTTACGTTATTATAATAAATGGTTTTGTCTTATTTAACTCTGATTAAATCAATTCTATAATATGGTTCTTACTTTCAAAATAATATAGAAGCCCTTACAAAGGTTCATTAATTGGCAAACATAAGAAGATATGTCTAACAAAATTATTAACTAGTTCCAGCAAAAAACCGTAATAATCAACAATTCCATTTTTGTTTTTTGCTTGACAATTTTTTTTCATTTACCTACAACTACATTCGCAGTATTATGAAGACTGCTAATGTACATACGTTTACTATGGTAAAGCTTCGAATAATAATATATCATCTAACAATTTTGGAATGTAAAAAGAGATTCTAATGAATCTTAGTGAATAAACCAAAAATTCACAAGCATTCGCTGGCTCTTACTCTTCTATAAATGTGTATATGTGAAATTTAGTCTTTCGATACTATCCGGTCACGATTATTTAGTGAATATCGAAGATAAAATTAAATAAATATCCGTTGCAAAAATTTACAACTTTTGTTGAATAATTTATGGTAATCGTATTTATGAGATAAACTTTCAATCACCATCAACAGCAGCAAGACATCAGTTTTTATTAGGTTTTGAAAGCAGGTTTAGAAATTGTTCAAGAATGGGGATTGTTTCAAACTTTTCGGAAAACGTTTTACCTTCGAGACATCATTTTATTCTAAGCTCATGGAAGCAAAAATAAATTGACCTATTGGGACGGGGAGACTCTGTCAATTTGTATATCGATATCGATACAGAGAATAACACGGGGAACGGATGGTGTCCATTTACGTCGTCTGTGCTAGGAATGCTCGCTTTTTATCAATTTTCACCGTTGAGCAGTGAAATAATAATGATAACTAGCGTGTTATAAAAATGTTACACATTTTATCTATCCAGCAACATATTGGTTATTGTTATCCATTATGTAGTTATGCTGTTATTAACGTTTGAAATCTGACGCAACATTTGCCAGTTTCATTTCCAATTTTACAAAATGCATCCCAGTATAGTAAACAAAGACGTAGTCCCACGTCGAAATTCTAAATATAAATTTAACTCATAACCGTAACCGTAATATTTTTTGCAGGACAATTTAGGGTTCTCAGAACATATTTTGAATTATTTGAAAACTTTTTTTCTGAGATAAACTCTAATTGATCATCGGCAGCAGCATTACAGTTTTCCCTTAGCTGCATACGAGCAGAAAAAGTGTTTTGCTGCACTCGTAGACGACGCGAGACCAGCGGCGTTCTGCTGCACATAGCTCGTAACGTATGGTACTTTCGTTCGTATCAGCATTTTTTCCTTCAAGACATCAGTTTCTATTACGTTCTTGCAGCACTTTATTGAATTGTTTGAGAAATAAAGAATAGAATCGGTACAAAAGCAATTTCTATTGTATGCTCGTCGTAAATTAGGTTGGACATCATTTCCTCTTCCATCATATGAAGCTCGTTGCATGCTCATAAACATACAATCATTGAAAGAGCGTCGTGAATTCGCAATAGTGTCATTTGTAAACGACATCGTTTCGCTGCGCATTGATTCAGCTACACTTTTATCTAAGCTAAATTTCTACGCACCTCTTAGACAACTTCGAAATCGAAACACGTTTGCCACCAATCATTACCGCACAAATTATGCAAAATTCGGACACTTGAATCGTATGATGGCTACTTACAATCAATACTGCGAAACCATTGACTTTACAATGTCTCGGCATGAACTTAAACATTTTTTTAGCTCAATACGCAATCGCAACGCTTATTGAAAAAAAAAATAGTTTGTAAGTAAACATTGTATTAGAATATTTGAATATTGTATATTGTCTACTTCTGATTGACGCAATGAATAAATTAAAGAAGGAAGACATCAGTTTATGTTAAGCTCAAGTTTTATTAATCGTTATTTCAACGTTTTCCTCTACGGCAATTTTTTTTTTGTTCTCTGATTCTAATGAGTGAAGAATCATTGTTTCTGGCATAACGAATTTCGGAAAATTGAATCTGCATAAATGCTAATTGCGCTTATCCTTAGTACAAGTAGCATTATGCTTATGACTTGGGTATTTGCAATAAGGAATTTTTATCATCATATTTGCATGTTATGATTCATCTATGAATTCTAAGATTTCATTGAGCTTAGAGGGCTTTCAGTGTCGACTTCTGGTGCATTTTTAACCCAAAAGAGAACACGATCATAAAGGGATCCTCGTTGCTGAAGTTCTCGCCTTCGTAAAATATCTGTTATCGGATATCCATCAAAAATACCCTCGCCAGTAATGATTATGATGATCTACTTAATCCTATTGTTCTAGTACATTGCAAGTAATATAGGATTGTCTCAAATGAACTTCATTTATTTTTTCGTAGCTTAAGTTCATAGCCGACAACAAGAAATGTTTTTCCTGTACCGTATTCATATAACTCTTTAATCAACTCTGCCCAATTTGTATTTGCGGGCGACAACGTGAGGAAAAAACAGGTGTTCCTTCTTAGAGAATCAAGGTGAACAGCATCTTTTAATGTGTTGCATGCAGGCGGGAGCGCTTCTAATATAGTTCATTAATTTTAGTCCTTCATTGATCTGACGTAACTCGGTAATAAACTGAAGAAATAAAGCTTCCCTCGCAGTAACACCATGCTCTTCCCAACACCAGCCGACCAAGAAATAATTATTTTCATGGAATTTTTTTCCAGTCACACGTTTTTTATTTATAAACAAGCATTATAATTTTCTTTTGGCGAGTATTAAGTTTGTGTAAATTTTCGATTAACTGGTTTAAGTTTATGTCAGAAGCTGTGCTGTATTTAAAAGTTCTAGTATTTTTTGGACGATTCATTCCTTTTTAACTAGAATAACTATCTTTTATTCTATGGGAAGTGGGTCGCTTCTATACTTTCCTCGTCAAACAGTACGGCTTACAAAAACCAGGCAAGTTCTTTAGAGTGTAAACAAATAAAGCAATGACGTCATTCGTCAAGAAAACAAACATACTCTATATCTGAGTTTCGGTACGTTGATGCAGGAAGCTATTTTCTGCATCGATATTGTCTGCTTCTGAAACAATTTCTTCTATATTTGCATTTATGTTCGCAAACTGATTAGCACACTCAGTCCACACTAATGAATAGCAAATTCATATTCGTACAAAAAATATTTTCTGTAAAGGGTCAAGAATGCTGAAAAATCGTCGAAAAGGCGGAGCTTTATACAAACTTTTAATAATTGTCACAAAGGGGTTTGTTGGAAATATTCTGCTTCTTCGCATTACCAATTTGGTGATATTTACAAGAGAAACCAGAAACGTTTTTGATTTTTTGAACAGTCATCGCGAGTCATGTTTTCACCTACACATTCTTGAATGTTTTTTAATATATTTTTATTTTATTTTTGCCTTTCTCCTAGAAAGGTATAGCAATCACTGGAAAAACCAAAGGTATAAAAGTGGTCCCAATGGCCGAATGTCATATACCACTCGACCCCTTTCGACGAACTGAGCATTTTCTGTATGTATGTATGTATGTATGTATGTGTGTATGTGTGTATGTGTGTGTGTGTGTGTGTGTATGTGCAATTTATTTTTTCTCACTCACTGTTCTCAGAGATGGCTGAACCGATTTTCATAAAATTAATTGCAAATGAAAGGTCTAGTTGCGCCATAGGTTGTTATTGAATTTCATTGTAATCGGATTTTTAGTTCAGAGGTTATGTATCAAAATGTAGAAATCACTAAACATCAATATCTCAGAAACCACACAACCGATTTCAATAAAATTGGTTTCAAATGATCGGGCTGTCAGCAAAACCCTTAACTTTTAAGTTTCGTTATGATTGAACATATGGTTCAAATGTAATGTAAAGAAAAGTTATCCTGACGTTGTTTAAACTCACTCATTTTTCTTAGAGATGGCTGAACCGATTTTCACAAAATTAGTGTCAAATGAAAGGTCTAGTTGCCCCATAGGTTGCTATTGAATTCAATTGTAATCGGATTGTAACTTTGACCGTTGTTCATAAAAATGTGAAATCCCATAATGAAAGTAAACATATTGACTTTCTCCTAACGATCACTGGCTCATTAAAAGGTAGAAAAGTGATCCAAATGGCCGAATGGCATATACTACTCGACTCAATTCGACGAATCGAGCATTTTCTGCATATATGCATGTATAGGTGTGTATGTTTGTGTGTGGGTGTGTACGTGTGTATGTGCACCTTTTCGCCTTTCTCCTAGAAAGGTATAGCAATCACTGCAAAAACTAAAGGTATAAAAGTGCTCCAAAGGGCCGAGTGTCGTATATCACTCGACTCAGTTCGACGAGCTAAGCATTTTTTGTATGTGTGTGTGTGTATTTATGTGTGTGTATGTGTGTGTGTATGTGTGTGTGTATGTGTGTGTGTATGTGTGTGTGTATGTGTGTGTGTAACACTCTCCAAATCTCACTCGATTTTATCAGAGATGGCTGGACCGATTTCAATGAAATTAATTGCAAATGAAAGAACTATTTGCCCCAGAAGACCCTATTGAATTTCATTGTAATCGGATTTCTAGTTTGGAGGTTAAGTATCATAATGTAAAAATCACGAAACATCAATATTTCAGAAAATACGCAACCGATTTGAACAAAATTGATTTCAAATTAACGGGCTACCTAAAAACCCATAACTTTTGAATTTCACAAAGATTGGACATGTGGTTTAAATATTATGGAAAGAAACGTGTTCTCGAGACTATTTATTCTCACTCATGTTTCTCAGAGATGGCTGGCCCGATTTTTATAAAATTGGTGCCAAATGGAAGGTCTAGTGGCCCCATAGGATTCTATTGATTTGTTTCGCAATCGGACTATTACTTTGACTGTTAGGTTCAAAAATGTGAAATCCAGCTATGAAAAAAAAATTCACAAGACTACCTAAACTCACTCATTTTTCTCAGAGATGGCTGAACCGTTTTTCACTAAATTAATGTCAAATTATAGGTCCTGCTGCCTCCTTACACCCTATTGAATTTACCTGTAATCGGACTGTAGCTTCGTCTGTAATGTATCGAAATGAGAAAATCACGAAACTTCATTATCTCAGAAACTACACAACCGATTTGAACAATATTGATATCAGATGAACAGGCTAGTTGAGGGTTAATTGATGAATTATGATTGAACAAGTGGTTTCATAGTTTCGCTGCTCTATACGTTCCCATTTCATTTGATTATAATCTAACTTAAGCAACCGTTATGTATTAAATTGTTAAAACAATGAAAGTCTATTATCTCGAAGATTACACGACTTATTTAACATAACTAGTGTCATACGAACTAATTATCTCTCAAACTAACGAATAACTAACTTAATAACAACTTGATATGTGGTTCAAAAGTTATGGAACGAAAATAAATTCAAAGACTATTTAAAACTATACCTGCTTCGATCAATATATGTGGCCTCAACATAATTTAAATGTGATTTCGTACTATTTGAACGTTCCCGGTATCGCTCGTGAAGAAATTGTTCAAAATTAAGAGTCATTTCTTTTATTTCGCTATTTCTTAAGCACTAACATTACGTCAAATTTCATATTTTATACTTCAATTAAAACATCAATAATTTAGAACCCAAAGAGTGAATATACTTTTATTGGATTGAAGCGTTCATGTAAATCTATTTTTTCAAATAATAAATTTGAATGAGAAAGGCTGGGTCTGACCGCTAGGTGGATTAGTTTAGGTTTTTTTGCACTCAGTTTTCTCAGAGATGGTCTGACCGATTCTTTCTGTCTTGGTGTCAAATGAAGGGTTTATTTGCCGCTTAGGTCGCTATAGCATTTCATTTTAATCAAACATTTAGGTTTGGCGCTGCGTCAGAATGTAAAAATCGCTCTTATATCTCAGAAGCTATGAACATAGTTGAATTCGAATTAATGGGCTTTTCAACCCTTAAACAATGACTTACATAATGTTTAAACATGTGGTTTGAAAGTGATAGAGAGAAACGTAACCCGCCGACCTTTTTAAAACTACAGCTACGATCAAAATTCTTGGCCTCAACATCATTTAAATTTGATATTTTACTATTTCAATTTTCGTGGCTTGCTCGGGATTGAAGTTGAAATTAAAAGCTACTTTTTGCCTTTCTCCTAGAAAGGTATAGCAATCACTGTAAAAACTAAAGGTATAAATGTTTTCAAAAGGGCCGAATGTCGTATATGTGTGTGTGCATGTGTGTGTGAGTGTAACGCGTGCCGATTTCAATGAAATTAATTGCAAATGAAAAAACTATTTGCCCCATAAGACCCTATTGAATTTCATTGTAATCGGATTTTTGGTTTGGAGGTTATGTATCAAAATGTAAAAATCACGAAACATCAATATCCCAGAAACAACAAAACCGATTTAAATAAAATTAGTTTCATATGAACGGGCTACCTAAAAAAAACCTTAACTTTTGAATTTTATGAAGATTGAACATGTTGTTCAGAAGTTATGGAAAGAAACGTGTTCTGGAGACTATTTAATCTAACTCATGTTTCTCAGAGATGGCTGGACCGATTTTCATAAAATCCGTGTCATATGGAAGGTCTTGTTGCCCTATAAGACCCTATTATTTTTATTTGCAAACGGATTATTACTTTGCCTGTTATGTTTAAAAATGTGAAATGCAGCTATGAAAAGGAACATATTCCGAAGACTATTTGGACTCACTCACTTTTCGTAGAGATGGTTGAACCAATTTCCACAAAATTAGTGTCAAATGAAAGGTCTAGCTGCCTCATAACACCCTATTGAATTTTACTGTAATTGGACTGTAACTTCGTCTGTAATGTATCGAAATGTGATAATCACGAAACTTCATTATCTTAGAAACTGCACAACCGATTCGAACAATATTGATATCAGATGAACGGGCTAGTTAAAAGTTAACTGATGAATTATGATTGAACACGTGGTTTCAAAGTTTGGCTGCCCTATACGTTCCCTTTTCATTTGATTGTTATCAAGCTTAAGCAACCGTTATGTATTAAATTGTTAAAACAACGAAAGTCTATTATCTCAAGTATTTCACGACTTATTTGAACATAACTAGTGTCATACAACCGAGTCATCTCTCAAACTTACAAATAACAAACTTCATAACAATTTGATATGCTGTTCAAAAGTTTTGGAAAGAAAAGAAATTCAAAGACTATTCAACACTATACCTGCTTTGATCAATATATATGGCCTCAACATGATTTAAATGTGGTATCGTATGTATTTGAACGTTTCCGGTATCGCTCGTGATTAAATAGTTCGAAATTAAGAGTTATTTCTTTTATTTCGCTATTTCTTGAGCACTAACATCAACTTAACATCAAATTTCATATTTTATACTTCAATTACAACATCAAAAATTTTAGAACCCAAAGAGTGAATATACCTTTATTGAATTTAAGCAATCATGTAAATCTATTTTAACAAATAATATGTTTGAATGAGAAAGGCTGAGTCTGACCGCTAGGTGGATTAATTTAGGTTTTTTTCTTGATTGGCATAGTGTATTTGGCAAAGCTGAAGATAATAATTTTGTCCTTCCATCTTCTTCTTCTACACTATAAAAATGGAACTCCGTAACGCTTGATCTTATTGATATTATTCCCTCCGTCTCTAAGGTATACAATAATCAGCATCATTTAAATCGTTCTGAATCAAAAAAATATGCAGTGACCTGCAGGTTTTTCATACAAAAATGTTCGTTAATGTTCAGGAAAGACATTTGAGGAAAAATAATAGGTATCTGATTACTTGAGTTATTATTTACAAAACTATGTAAAACATGCACAATTATGACTTTTTTAACTGAATTTGCCCCTAAATCAAAATTCAAAGCGATGACATGTGATTCTCTTTTCATCGAAATATTTGTTAAGGCGTCGTACATAAATTACGTAACGCATGAATAAGGAGGAGGGGGTTGAGTCTGCGTAGCTTATTGTTACGTAGGGCAAAGGGAAGGTAGTGAAGACAGTTACGTAACTGTGATGTTTCGTCGAAATTGAATTTCGAAGGGGAGTCAGGCTGTTCAGCGGGGGAGTCATATCGAACGTTATCTATCGTTACATAGGGGGAGGGGGTCTAAAATCTGGATTCTTAGCGTTACGTACTTTGTTTGCGACGCCTAAAGTTCAGAAAACACATTTAAGGAAAAATAACAAGTATCTGGTATACAAAAGTATCCGTTTACAAAATTCTCTCCCGTATCCTGTTCCAGCGACTGAGGCCGTTGCAGGAAGCCTTTGTTGGAGAATACCAATGCGGGTTTCGAGAGGGGCGAACTACAACGGACTAGATGTTCACCTTGAGACAGATCCTCGACAAGTTTCGAGAACACAACCTGCAGACACATCATCTGTTTATAGACTTTCGAGCGGCGTACGATACAGTGAAACGCAACGAGCCGTGGCAATAATGCTAGAACATGGTTTTCCAACTAAACTGATTAAACTGATACGTGCGACGCTCGACGGTTTCGCATCATGCGTCAGGACAGCGGGCGAATTTTCGGACGCGTTTGTGACGTTAGATGGTCTCAAGCAAGGTGACGGGCTCTCGAACTTGCTGTTCAACATAGCTTTGGAAGGTGCGATACGAAGGGCAGGTGTGCAGAGGAGCGGCACCATCATCACTAAGTCTCACATGCTTCTGGGCTTTGCGGACGACATTGATATAATTGGTGTTAACCGTAGAGCAGTTGAGGAGGCCTGTACGGCTCTCAAAAGGGAAGCTGCGAGAATTGGACTCACCATAAACACTGTCAATACATGGTGGCTGGCAGAGAGCGTGGTAGTTCTACGGGTGTTGGTGCTGCGGTGGAGATGGATGGGGATACTTTCGAAGTGGTCGACGAATTTATTTATCTTGGTACTCTCGTGACATGTGTCAACGAGGTGAGCCGCGAGGTGAAGAGGCGAATTGCGGCGGCGAATAGGGCTTATTACGGATTGCGTAGCCAGCTTAGGTCCCGTAACCTACAGATCCGTACGAAATTTGCGCTCTATAGGACTCTGATCCTCCCGGTGGCGGTCTACGGACATGAATCGTGGACGTGGAAGGAGGCCGATCGACGAGCGCTTGGGGTCTTCGAGCGTAGAATCCTGCGATCAATACTCGGAGGCAAACTAGAGAACGGGGTGTGGCGCAGGCGCATGAATCACGAGCTGTACGAAGTATACAAACACGCTGATATTATCAAGCTGATGAAACACGGCAGGTTACAGTGGGCTGGCCATGTAGCACGGATGGCGGATGAGCGACGGCAAAGATAATATTTAGTAGAGAACCGGAAAGAGGCCGACGACTTCGAGGCAGACCGCGCACGCGCTGCATGTGTGCTATCGACGAGGATGCCAGAGCAGCGGGTGTAAGGGGAGACTGGAGAGTAGCAGCCCAAGACCGAATTTTGTGGAGACGTATTCTGGATTCGGCATAGGATCTTAATGATGTACCAAAAACTGTTTTCTCTGAACCGGGGAGAAGGACTTGTCAATGTTTGCAACCGGTATCGCAAGCTATGGTGGACTTATGAAAAGTATCCACCAGCTAGGACCGGCATTGAACAACACAGTTCCTTGTTATGTTCAGAATCGAATGTCTTTATTCAAATCGGTACGGCTTTTTATATTATTTACAATTATTGCAGTTTTACATATTACGTAAGAGTAAGGGTGATAAAAGACTATAAGTAAGGGTGACAAAAGACTACAAGAAAACCTCTGCCGAACTGTTTAATTGTTCTAATTGCGCGGTCTGTTAGTTTTGTGTATGCCGAACCTAGCCGGGTATGAAATATGATCCTCGCACTTCGAGTGCGATCGATTGCGGGTCGCTGAAGGCGATAAGTAAAGAATGGAAATAACTTGTGGTCGCTTGGGAGGCAAGTGACACATGTGTTTCGCTATTATGTAATTGTGTGCTGTTTGTTTGAGGCGGATGGCCTTCCAGTTTGTTTATGTTTTGGCATTTGATGCTACAGGGTTGAAGCCTATCACAATGATCTGTCGCCATAAAAGTAAAAAGTAAGTAACAAGTATCTGGTTAATTAAACTCGGGATATTATTCACAATACAACGTAAAACATGCAAAATCAAAACTTTTAGTGCTGAATTTACCTTACAATTAAAACTCAAAAGTATGATATGTGGGTTTTTTCCAAAATAAAAATGTTCGATGATGTTTAGGAAAGATATTTTAGAAAAAAATAGGTATCTGATTATATGAAATTGAAACAATTTTCACAAAACCGCGTGAAACCATGTTTTCTTGGCCTAATTTGTATCTAAATCATAATTCAAAGCTATGGCATGTCTTTCTTTTAATGAAATGTTCATTGATGTTCAGAATTTTAGTCACAAAACTACGTAAAACATGCAAAATCATGACTGTTTAGGCTCAATTCGCATCTGAATCAAAATTCAAAGCTCTGTTATGTGATTGTGTTTTATGAAAATGTTTGTTAATATTTAGGAAATTGCTGAAAGTTAAGACATTATTTACAAAACTACGTATGTTTGAAGATGATTTTCTGTTTACATTAAAACACCTTAAAACACTTTTTCTATTTATACATATAATGCATGCAAATTGTAGACTTTTCATGCTCATGCTTTCATGCACTAATTTTGTGAAAATCAGTTCAGCCATCTCTGAGAAAAGAGAGTGAATTTAAACAACCTATGGATAACTTTCCTTTACATAACATTTGAACCATATGTTCAATTATCACGAAATTTATTTACACACACACAGACACACACACAGACACACACACACACTCTCACACACACACACACACACACACACACACACAAACACACAGACAGACGCACACACACACGAACACACACACACACACACACACACACACACACACACACACGAACATACACACGAACACACACACGAACACACACACACACACGAACACACACACACACACACACGAACACACACACACACACACACGCACGCACACATACATACGGAAAATGCTCGGTTCGTCGAACTGAGTCGAGTGATACATGACATTCGGCCATTGGGACCACTTTTATACGTATGGTTTTGCCAGTGCTTGTTATACCTTAGAAAGGCTAAAAGATTTTTAATTTTTAAACCTTTGATCCCGAGCATCGCAAGGAAAGTTCAATTAGTAAAAAATATACCCTTTGAAAAAAAAAATTAAATTTTTTGACGTAGAATACTTCTAACGGCAACATATGCAGAGGTCCAATTTCAATACAGGGATCCAATTTCAAAAACCGAAAACAACGAGAGCGTCACGGAAAATTGTCCACTTTCGAACGTTTTAAACTCAGTCAATTTCCAACCGGTTACCGTCATTTTTGCAGCAATCTTTGGAAAATCATATAATCACCCGTTTAAATTTATTCATTTATTTATTCATTTATTTATTTATTTATTTATTTATTTATTTATTTATTTCGTCAAGCAAATGTAGACTACAGTTATAATAATACAATGGTTTCTTATATTCTATACATCATTTCCAGTAGTTAGTCGTTTTTTTATTTGATTTCTGCCCATGGTGATGTCGATATTTTCGCAGTGCTGATTATAGTGACGCATCATGCGATTTATTGGGCCATTTTTTGAGTAGTTTGTTCTGTGAGAATTTTCCGAAAATATTTTACGATTTCTTTATTGACGACTAGGTGCATAAAAATTTAGTTGTGATAATAATTGAGTAGATTGCACGCGTTGAGAAATAATGTCATTGATAAAATAAAGCATTGAAAGATCGCGGCGTTCTTTAAGTGCTTGTATGTCTATAAGCATGCAGTGGCTTCATATGATGGTAAGGGAAATGATGTCCAATTTAGCTTACGAAGCGCGTACAAAAGAAATGGTTTTGGACAGATTCAATGCGTTCTTCATGTGTGGCAATATAGGGATTCCATACAATGATACAATATTCCAGAATTGGTCGGACGTATGTAATATATAATAGTTTGATTGTATATGGGTCTTGAAAATTGTGGCCGAAGCGTTTTATAAAGCCCAGCATACTATTTGCTTTGTTGATAATTGTATTATAATGTTCTATGAATGTAAGTTTGGAGTCTAAGATTACGCCTAGGTCCCTTACGATTTTGCATTTTTCTACTGGTTGGTTTCCTAAGAAAATGTTTGTAGGTGGTGTTACTGTTTTTCTGCTAAAGGCTATTGAATTACATTTTTTAATGTTGAGGCTTTTGTTGCACCAAGTGTAGAATACATTAATTTCATTCTGGAATATTTCGAAGTCTTCTGCATTGGTTATTTCTATAAAGAGCTTCATGTCATCAGCATATACAAGCACATGTATTGACTTAAGAAGAAAGGAAATGTCATTTACGTATAATATAAAAAGAAGAGGGCCCAGGTGGGAAATGTAGAAAATTGTAATCTGATTGTTCGAGAAATTGTGCTATTGAAAATTGCCAAGCCTTGTCGAAACGCAAATGTCGACCTTTGATTGGTCGCTTGCTGCCTTTTCCTCAAAAGGACGGCAGAATAGTTAGCCGAGAATGCACTCATTGGGACTGCTTCTCCTTAAGCAAATCAATTTTCTAGCAGCAGGCAGCAGCAGCGGACTGTAGCAGCAATGGCAGTGAGCAACAGCGGCGGTGGTAGTGGTTAGCTGCAGTTCCTACTTCTTTCAGTTCCACTCCCCTTCGATCTGAGTTGGACCTCACCAGCGATAATCCAATTCAGATATCGTTGGGTGAATACAGCCAGAAACTGAACGAGACTAGCAGCGCCAGGTGGTCTGCAAAAGCCATCATCACCCAGCGTGTATGTATATATAGGGTGTGTGCACAAATATAACGTGTGTGCATATCTATGGCGTGTGTCGCTAGCTATGTAACGTGTGTAGCTAGCTATAGTATGCCCATAGCGTGTGTGGCTAGCTATATAGCGTGTGTGCATGTCTTTATCGTGTGTGGCTGGCTTTATAGCGTGTATGCATGTCTATTAGTCTATTAGACCTTGTTCGTATTAAACCTAGTTAACCGGGAATGCACTATTTGCGCTCGTCTATCACCTCTTCGTAGTCACTGCCTAAACTAAGATATCTTAGATATCTTGGATATCTTTCCAGATGGTCTCGAAGTACGATACTGGGCTAACAAGCCAGTCGTTGTAGGTTCGAGTCTCGGTTTGGGAGAGAAGAGTGTCAGTAGGATCGAAGCGCTAGCCCCGCAATTGTCCTGTACACCAAACAGTTGGTTGCGAAGTCTGTGTATAACAAACAGAAGGTCGAGTTCCGAATTGAATGTAGCACCAAGGCATTGCCTTTTTAGTGCAACGTGATGCAAAAATCAGCCTTAAAGCAATTCAACTTTATTTTTGTTTTGGATACCGCAGCAAGTGAAACCACAAAGCTGCACATAGCTTCTACTGTTGTTCATTGTCGTTACCGGTGCCGGCGTCATCTGGAGCAGAGAGACCATTACATTGAGTAACCCCATTTGAGTGTATTCCCAAACATATTACAAGAAATAGGTATAGACAACCTCTTCAACTATTTCAAAACACCATAACTTTTTTTCATGATTTCTGATCGGACAGTTGTTTGTATTTTCGAAGTTTTTTAAAAAAATAGCCTTTTAAAAACTGAGCTTTTTTAGATACTTATTTTAAATTTATCTTTTAACTTTTTGTCCAAAAAAATTATTTTAGAGTGTATATTTTGCACACTATTTGCGCTCGTTTTAATCACCTTTTCGTCACTCCCTAAACTGAGATATCTCAGTGCAACTTGATACAAAACACAGTGTTAAAATAATCCTACTTCATTCACAAAAATAAACTCTTATTCTAGATACGACAGTGAGTGAAGCCGCATAGCTTCTGCTGTTGTACATTTTTGTCATCGGTGCCGGCCATAGAGGTAGGTAAAGGGGTAGGCCTTCGTGTCATATAAGCAACCTCTTCAACTATTTCTGTTTACATTCTGAAGAACTAGGCTGGTTTTTGTAAGCCGATGGTTAGATTTACTGACAAGTTGAGTCCAAAGCTTTTTAATATCGTGTCCACGCATACTCACATAGAATTTCATCTCAAATGCCACAGATAAAAGGAAGCATGTTTTTAATACTACCGAGCATCAGGATCTACTGTGCAATCAGTCCCTCTAATACGGTATCTTATCTACCTGTTACTGCTCACATCTCTCGATTTATCGCTTTGTAGCTGTGTACTTTTTCAAGATATACCAATCCTAGCTTCATGTTTTTTTACTTTCATTTCCATATTCCAATTCCGACTAAAAGTACGACTGCTAATTTCTATTTGCCTAACTAAGCCACAAACTCCCAGTGCGGCTGCTGTTGTTTATAGATATGGCTGTCAACGATGTATAATTGCGATAATAAATTTGTGAGCCACAGGGTCGTTACTACATTTTATAGTGTTAATTATGTACTTCTTCAAAGCGAATTGTTTTATGCAGTGTCTCTCACTTTTTGCTTCACTGCGAAGTGAATACAAGTTTTTTCTTTAGCGAATGTAGATTTAGTGTTGTTCCTATAAATGGTTAATTAACTTTTACGGCAGTAACGATCAGAGGCTTAGAGGTCGGAACCTAGTAAACTTTGTTAAGCATAATGCATCAAACCAGTCAGCTGGACAATAGAATGTCTATTCAGATAAAGCCGGTGATTCACAGTTATTGGTTTTGAAGCAAAACCGGTTGATATGAACAAATGTGTAATTAACTGAAAACCAAACAAATGTTTAATTAGTCTGGCGATGATAAATAAAAATAAAGAATTAGTATTTAATGGTAACAATAGCTATTAGAAAATAGTGAAAAAATCACCAACATTACTATACGTAATTAGATTAAAATAGACATGACTTTATATTATAATAATAAACAGCTGGTAAGCCTCCTGTTATGTTCTACCAAATGCTGTTCGCTACTTCGGGTTAGAATGTCCCAGAGCTCTAACTCTATGCTCATTCAGCGGGATTGTGCAAAACGTTAAACAAATTCAGGGGGTAAAACCAACCAAGTCTTTAAGTCTCGCGTCCAGTGAAAATATTGACAACGGGCAGCACTAAGAGAATGTACGGGTGTTCGAACGAATCATTTTAAAAACCAAAAACCATCTCTGAATAATTATGGTGGTGCGCACCATAATCCAACTTGTTACGAAACTACTTATTTCATTCGACCTAACCGTTTTCTCTACTCGAATAAAACCTCTTTAACTAGTTGTCAATTTCCTGCGGGCGGATGATTGTTTTGGAAAGCAAAAGTTCACTTTCTAGTTCGATGAATAATTGAACGAAAAATAATTAAAAAGAAAAATATTAGTTTTTCTTCGATTTGGCAAACACAAATACAAATCAAGTCTTATAACGCAATAACATCGTTGGTTAATATTTTAGTTACCATTGCAAAACTTCCAAGTGGCACTTGTACGGAAATCATCCAATATTGTACTTCAAGTGTTTGATTATTGTTCGCTTCCAAAAAAATCTTTGACATACTCTTTCGTGTCCAAATTGAAATAAAGCGGCCGACTTCTAACAGCGGTTAGTCGTTTTCACACGTTTGAGTTAAAGTGCTCTACCGTCACCGATGAGCGGCTAAAGTTTCCCCCTTTTATTCCGCATCTTTGCACATAGGTGGAAAAACATTTTTTTACGATCTCTGATGCTCAGAAAAATTTGACCGTAATCACCTCCCGTCTGGCAATTACTGTTGAAAGCAGCAATTGCACTTGATATACACTTTCTTCGGCTCTAGGTTCGCCTCAACAGCATCAGCCATTCAGCCGCTGAGGCACAAACGTGTATGGGAGTGCGGGAGCACATTCGCTTAACATATGAGTCTGAAGTCATCCAACCTCGTATCACAAAGAAAGAATCTTTTCTCTGCTCACAATGATAAGTTATAAGACCGACAAATTTAGCGTACACTGGCAAGTGAGACACTTCACATAGGAGGAGATGTCGTAGGAAAAAAGAGACCATCGAAGTGACTTTCCCTTTCGTACAATGTTTGTATTTACTCATACTTCAAGAGCAACAGTGTACTAATTTTCACGGTGTTGACACGTCATAGAAGCAATAAAAATAAACTTATTGTTCTAGAATTTTGATATTTTTTACTGTTTGTAATCGCAATGTTGGAGCATAGTCGAGGGTTTTAATATCAGCAGAATCGGCCCATTCGGTGTCAAGTGACTTAGCACGGGTTTATTCTCAAGCTCGCCATGTTTTACATGTTCTAAAATACTACGGAGACTTTCTCTCTCCTGTAGTAATCAGAGGAACAAAACGGGGATTCGCTTTGGTAAATTATTTTAAGTAATGATACTGGTGAGAAAATAGGTATAGTGGAACAGCAAACTAAAAACGAAAGACAAAAAAATTTACACATGCCAAAGTACTAGTCAAGTTTTTGTTTGTTATGTTTTCTGGAGGCCAAGTTTACGTTGCAAGTCAGGCTCCAGCTCAAGCGGCATTCCAATGTTGTACAACACGAGTGTAAGCGATCTTAAGTCTTTTTCGTGTGGGTTTGCACGGAAAGAGGTGATCGCGTCCTAGCCAAACTGGAACAACGCATACAAATCGTCGACAAAAAACTGCTTCACATATCATCGAATCGTCTGTGATATCATTTGCACATTTTCGCAAATCGGTGTCATTTAATGCTGTCTTACAACACTGAATAGGTAACTCGTTGAATTGCTCTATTCGGTATATACAGTAAGTTTCCGTTTTTGGCAACATAATTTAAAATTTCAGTTGCCAAAACTGGAACCATGCCAATAAAGGAAACCGTTTTTATCATTGATATTTTCAATTAGAGTTCTCAAAAATAATCTGAAAATTTATTTATTTATGATTCAATCGGTTTTTAACAAATTTAGTTGTATATAACGCACAGTAATAAATTTCAATTGCCTAAACACTTCGCCAATGTAATGCTTCTGATTTTACGGAGATGTAAAATATCATTCATTCCTATATCGTTCTCTTCTGCCCACTAGATAACGGAACTCAAACAATTTATTGCATGGGGGTGTTGGTTGTGTACAGGTGATTCAATCTTATTAACGTCACAATTTATTTGGATGTCTGTTTGGGCTCATATTATCGTCATCTTTTTCACAATTATTCTGCTTTGAATTCTCTTCAATATTTACCAAAGCCAAAATACCCGCATCGGAGTAGTCATCGACACACAAGTCTTCATTCGGATAATCCGATGGTTCGATCGGTTCTTCCGTGGGTTGTTGGAACAGAATGGATAATGGGACATCCTCTTCGTACAGTAGCTTCCGGCCAACAATTACACCAATATTCCTCCAAGCCTGTTGCAGTACTGATTTCAAACTTCCATCCAATCTTCTTGAAACCAAAATGTAACATTCTTTAAGTTGATGCATTTCGAACTATTTGCAGCATCCATAGATGAAAAAGATATTTCGAGGTGTAACTTTTCTCTATATTTAAGCTTAATCGTTTGGATTATATGTTAATTCATCGGTTGCAAAATCGGTGTCACATTTGGTGGAAAAAAGACCACGATGCGCTGTGCAGTTATTCAACATAAGCAAAGCCCCACATTTACTGAATGCTGGCGGACCTTTGGCACAAACGATTGAAAAATATATCGGGTCATCCATGCGTTTTTTGAAAAATCATATTGCAGTGGAAGTTTGATGTTCTTGAATGCTTTTGGATTTTTCGGCTTCCCGATCATAAGCATAGGTAATTTGTCGGCCCCAGAAGCATTTGCACAAGGCATAAAAGTAACCCTATCTTTAGCTGCCACCTTATGTCCATTCACCAGAATGCACCAATGAAAAACTTGGCATCATTTTAAAGAAAAGTCCGGATTCATCGGATTTCAATTTTAAGTAATTTTTGCTTCAAAGGCTCAACACTGGTTTCATCACATGAAAGCTTTTCCCCTATTTTCAGCTTTCAGATGTCATAGCGTTTTTTTTAAATTATGCATCAATTTTTATTATTGGTGAACTTGAAATCATTTGGAACTTGTTGTTCAGTTGCAAACTTTCGAACCTGCAGAAGCAGAACAGTGACAGTCTTATGCTGATCCCTTATTTTCAAAAACCAATAGAAATGAGCTAGATCAAGCTTTTGGTGCTTTTTAGAAGAAACATATTTGTGCTTGGAAATACTTTTTCCCATGGCCGATGTTTTTCGAAGGATTGCGTCTTCACGAATCTCAATATTCCTGATGGTTGCTCTGTCCACTCCATAGTCCCAGGCCAATTCTGCCTTTTTCCATTTCCGCCTTCAGTCGATGTAAATTTTCGGTTTCCTGCTTTAAACTAGGGTTTCGTCTTTTTTTTTTGTTCTAACAACACGTTCGTATTGCCATGTTCTGCAAATACTATAAGAAGTTGTTTAATTCCATCATGATTAAATCAAAACCATTATACAAACCACACAGAACGCAAAAAAGTCGGCTTAAAACCAAGCTTAACGACACAAAAAAAACAATTTGCTGAAATCTTTATCACTCACGTAGTTTACCTATAGACACATATGTTATAGACTTGCGAAGTAGTGATGGGAAACTTACGGAATCAAAAGCCCCCTTAATGTCCAAGAACGCAGACGCCATTTGTTCTTTGCGAGCATACGCCAGCTGAATATCTGTTGAAAGCAGCGCAAGACAATCATTCGCCCCTTTGGCACGGCGGAAGCCAAATTGAGTATCTGATAGTAGGCCATTTGATTCGACCCAATGGTCTAAACGACGGAGTATCATTTTTTCCATCAATTTCCGGATACAGGATAGCATTGCAATCGGCCTATAAGAGTTGTGATCAGAAGCTGGTTTCCCTGGTTTTTGGATGGCGATCACCTTCACTTGCCTCCAATCCTGCGGTACAATGTTTTGCTCCAGGAACTTATTGAACAAGTTCAACAAGCGCCTCTTGGCATTGCCGGGTAGATTCTTCAACAAGTTGAATTTGATTCTATCTAACCCAGGCGCGTTATTGTTACAGGACAGGAGGGCAACTGAAAATTCTGGCATCGTAAAAGGTGATTCTATCGCGTCGTGGCCCGGAGACGCATCACGAACAATATTTTGCCCAGGAACAAAGTCAGGACATACTTTCCTGGCAAAATCAAATATCCACCTACTTGAAGACTCCTCGCTTTCGTTGACCGTTACGCGATTCCGCATTCTTCGGGCTGTGTTCCAAAGAGTGCTCATCGATGTCTCCCTCGACGTCTCGTTCACGAACCGACGCCAATATCCGCGTTTCTTTGCTTTAGCCAAGCTTTTAAGCTTGGTATCAAGCTCCGAATACCGTAAATAGTCGCCAGGTATACCTCCCTTCTGGTAGGCCAAAAACGCGTCGGATCTTTGCGTGTAGACATCGGAGCACTCTTGGTCCCACCACGGAGTGGGAGGCCGTTCTTTAATCATTACGCCGGGATATTTCTTCGTTTGGGCTTGCAACGCGGCGTCGATAATCAAGCCCGCGAGGAGGTTGTATTCTTCAAGTGGTGGATGATGTTGAATCGAATCGACCGCTTTTGAAATCATTTCCTAGTATAACTTCCAATCGACATTCCGTGTGAGGTCATACGGAATGTCGACTGGTCGCATGCGAGTTGACCCGTTATTAATTGAAATAAGAATAGGCAAATGGTCGCTACCGTGAGGATCGAGGATTACCTTCCATGTGCAATCCAACCGTAGCGACGTCGAACATAAGGATAGATCCAAAGCGCTTGGCCGCGATGGAGGTTTCGGGATACGTTTCATTTCGCCGTTGTTTAAAATAGTCATGTCGAAGTCATCGCAAAGGTTATAGATTAAAGAGGAGCGGTTATCATTGTAAGGGGAACCCCAAGCCACGCCATGAGAGTTGAAGTCTCCCAAAATCAAACGTGGCGAGGGAAGAAGTTCTATTAAATCAAAGAGCAGCCGTTGCCCAACCTGTGCTCTGGGAGGAATATATATTGAGGCAATACAAAGCTCTTTACCTTGTATTGTCATTTGACATGCGACAACTTCGATGCCTGGAATCGAGGGGAGGTTAATACGATAGAAAGAATAGCACTTTCTAATCCCTAAAAGTACTCCTCCATATGGGGTGTCTCGATCAAGGCGAATAATAATAAAATCATGGAAGTTGAGATCAATATTTGAAGTAAGCCAAGTTTCACAAAGGGAAAATGCATCGCATTTGTTTTTATTTATCAAAACTTTAAACGAATCAATTTTTGGTAAAATACTTCTACAATTCCACTGTAAGACAGAGATAGAATCCTTCATATACGCAGTTGAATTAGGCATCGAAGGATACAATCGCTGCAAGGAGGGGCCATTGGGCAGTCAACTGCTTCAAAATTGATCTAACTGTTGGGAGAAATGCTGTAAGAAAAATTTTAATTGGATCGGGTACATTGAAAGTTTCAAAAATCCAGTCCACAATGTCAGAAAATTTCAGTAATCCAGAGTTTGTTTCATCAACTGGATGTGCAAAAGGAACAACTGGGGTTTTAGATGTTCCTGGCAGTGCTGGGAACTCCTTCTGGGACTTTAAATTTGCAAGCCCAGGAGGAGTTTGCTTCGGTTTTTCCGCAGCACTGTTTGGTTTGCTTGTAACTTTCATTTCACTTTGAAAAATCTTAGGACCTTTTCTGGGAAGTTTAGGAGAGGAAATATATTTCCTCTTTCTAGACTCCCCAGGATTGGCATAAGATGTTCCCGCTGGTGAATCGTCAGAATCGGTTTCATCAGAGGACAACAGATCATAAGGGTTTGATGTAATGGGAGAAGTGGTAACGGTCTTCTTCAGCATCTCAGCGTAAGAACGCTTCGAACGCTCTTTGAGAGACCTCTTTATTTTATCCCTGCGCTGCATGTACACCACACATGTCGAGAGCTCATGCTGACTCTCCCCACAGTGAATACATTTTTCAGCATTTTTACTGCAGGAATCATCCGCATGATTCTCCCCACACTTGCCACAACGTGCCTTATTGCAGCAGTAGGCGGCGGTATGGCCTAACTGCTTACAATTCAGGCAGTTCATGACGCGAGGCACATATAATCGCACAGGGAGACGAACCCGGTGGATCGAGACGTGGCTTGGTAGCGCTGACCCGGCGAACTCGAAACGAGTCTGACGGGGTGTATACTGTTTTGCCACCGATGATCGATGCTGACCGCAGTTGCTTGCAGTCGAGCACCTTTACATCGGGACAGGTTTTGTTCTTAAAGCACCCTTTGGCACTTTTCAGTATACACTCGACGGACAGACTCGAATCGGTTATGACACCGTCGATCTCCACGTCTCGTGCGGGTATGTAAACGCGATACTCGCGTGTGAAGAGCTCAGAGCAAGCTATATCGTTGGCCTCTTTCAGGTTACTGACCACGACACGGAGCTTTTTAAGCCGGACCTTGGAAATTTCGGTCACGCCCTTGTACTCCTTCGTCAGGTCTTTAGAAATCTGCAAGAGGTTCAACTTTTTCGATTTCGGTCCCGCCTTTGGCCGAAAATAGACAGTATAGCTGCCCTGGGCTCCGTCTGGGTAAAGCCTGTGGCGAGGGGGGACTGAAGAATGAACAGGGGAGGGGGTAACAGAAGGGTCAGGGTCAGAGGGGTTCGGGGATGGTGGCGCGGGAGGCGAGGGATCTACATCCATCCCGCTAAGTCTAGCGCACTAGCGCCGACAAGAGCACGTACCTTTTTACTTCTCCCTTCCAGTAAGGTTAGTTGTCCGATCGTTCGAAGTTGCAGCCGTTACAGCCAGCAGCACCAATACAGCAGCACCAAACAGCCACCAGCAGCGAGCCAGGTGTGAGATCACTCCACACAGCGATACAACTCACTGTCAACTGATGGCTTCTTCTTTTTCCTCTTTTGTGACTCGTCCACTGCTGTAGCACAATTCAGCCAGCAGCCAAATCGGCTTACGCACCAGCTGGTAGTCACGATACGAAACAGTTGCACAAAGGCGCGACCTTGAACCCGGATTTATTTCACTCGACCAGGCAAACAATGCCAACACTTGTTCACACGTCTTTTGTTTTATATTCTATCGGAGCGATCACCGATCACACGTCTGATACTGATGCGTGTTCGGCACAGAATGCTGAATAGTCTTTGAATTTGTTTTCTTTCTAAAATTTGTTAACAGCATATCAAATTGTTATGAAGTTTGTTATTTGTAAGTTTGAGAGATGACTCATTTGAATGACACTAGTTATGTTCAAATGAGTCGTGTAATACTTGAGATAATAGACATTCGTTGTTTTACAAATTAAAACATAACGCTTGCTTAAGTTTGATTACAATCAAATGAAAAGGTAACGTATGGGGCAGCCAAACTTTGAAACCACGTGTTTATTCCTAAATAATTAAAATTTTTCGAGCTTAAAATAGAAATAACTCGAAAACCAATGCCTTTAGAATGTTTACTACCAAGAGCTTTTTGATTCAAAATGACCCTCTGCATCTTTTAAAATCATCAGAATACAAATATTTTGAAAAATTTTTGAATTAGAATTTTCATAAAAAAATTAATCTACCACAAAAAAACTATTTTTCATTTCTCCATCCTGGACTTTTTTTTTTAAATTTCGAGCCAATTGCAAATTAAGTTTTGAATCGAAAAAAATGCAATGTTGGCAACACTGCAGAAAAAAGTTGACCACTTAGTTTGGTTTTGCATGTCACACCCTTCAAAATGATATGTTAATATCACCTGTAGCTCTTCAGGGTCCCGAGATATTCACAAAAAACCTAAATTAATCCACCTAGCGGTCAGACTCAGCCTTTCTCATTTAAACTTATTATTTGTAAAAATAGATTTACATGAATGCTTAAATCCAATAAATGTTTATCCACTCTTTGGGTTCTAAAATATTGATGTTGTAATTGAAGTATAAAATATGAAATTTCACGTAATGTTAGTACTTAAGAAATAGCGAAATAAAAGCAATGACTCTTAATTTCGAACAATTTAATCACGAGCGATCCCGGGAACGTTCAGATAGTACGATACCACATTTAAATCATGTTGAGGCCATATATATTGATCGAAGCAGGTAAAGTGTTGAATAGTCTTTGAATTTCTTTTCTTTCTAAAACTTTTAAACAGCATATCAAATTGTTATGAAGTTTGTTATTTGTAAGTTTGAGAGATGACTCATTTGTATGACACTAGTTATGTTCAAATAAGTCGTGTAATACTTGAGATAATAGACTTTCGTTGTTTTACAAATTAAAACATAACGCTTCCTTAAGTTTGATTACAATCAAATGAAAAGGTAACGTATGGGGCAGCCAAACTTTGAAACCACGTGTTCAATCATAATTCATCAGTTAACCCTTAACTAGCCCGTTCATCTGTTATCAATATTGTTCAAATCGGTTGTGTAGTTTCTAAGATAATGAAGTTTCGTGATTATCACATTTCGATACATTACAGACGAAGTTACAGTCCGATTACTGCAAAATTCAATAGGGTGTTATGAGGAAGGTAGACCTTTCATTTGATACTAATTCTGTGGAAATCGGGTCAACCATCTCTGAGAAATATGAGTGAGTCCAAGTAAGTTGTCTTGGAATATGTTTCTTTTCATAGCTGGATTTCACATTTTTAAACATAACAGGCAAAGTAATAATTCGTTTGTAAAAAAAATGGGGCAACAAGACCTTTCATATGACACTAATTTTATAAAAATCGGGCCAGCCATCTCTGAGAAACATGAGTGAGATTAAATAGTCTCCAGAACACGTTTCTTTCCATAACTTCTGAACCACATGTTCAATCTTCATAAAATTCAAAAGTTAAGGGTTTTTAAAGTAGCCCGGTCATTTGAAACTAATTTTAATCGAATCAGATGTGTGGTTTCTGAGATATTGATGTTTCGTGATTTTTACACTTTGATACATAACCTCTAAACTAGAAATCAGATTACAATAAAATTCAATAGGGTCTTATAGGGCAACTAGACCTTTTATTCGCAATTAATTTCATTGAAATCTGTTCGGTCAGACCATCTCTGAGAATAAAAAAAGGTGCACATACACACGTACACACCCACACACAAACATATACACCTATACATGCTTATATGCAGAAAATGCTCGATTCGTCTAACTGAGTCGAGTAGTATATGACATTCGGCCATTTGGATCACTTTTCTACCTTTTAATTAGCCAGTGATCGTTAGGAGAAAGTCAATATGTTTACTTTCATTATGTGATTTCACATTTTTATGAACAACGGACAAAGTTACAATCCGAATACAATGAAATTCAATAGCAACCTATGGGGCAACTAGACCTTTCATTTGACACTAATTTTGTGAAAATCGGTTCAGCCATCTCTGAGAAAAATGAGTGAGTTTAAACAACCTCAGGATAACTTTTCTTTACATAACTTTTGAACCATATTTTCAATCATTTCCTCGGACACTTGGCATGGAATGACCCATATAGGTTACCTACAAACGGCCGAATCACAAAGGGCCGAATTTCAAACGGTCGAAATAACAAACGGCCGAATCTGTCAAACAGCCGGAAAATCATTGAAAATTGATGATGATTTCTATAAAACCCGAGTTAATCCACCTAGTGGTGAGACACAACCTTTCTCATTCAAGCTTATTATTTATTGAAATAGATTTACACGAACACTTCAATTTTTTAGAAAAAAAGACACCCTGACAATTTCTGCAGAATATCTTTTTCACTCTAAATTACAAATTTTTGGAATCCAATAGCACAAGTATGCCGACCATTTAAAACTTAACATTCACACACATGTGAACATACATTAAGACATACACATGCAAATATCACGAAATAAATCTGTTTCAAATAAATGACACGAATTTTTTTTAAACGTGGTGTACTCGAAACGTCATTGTACTCATTTATAAATCGGACTCGATTGTATATAGACTCGATTATATATCATTCGATTAATTATTAAATTTGACTTTTCTAAAGTTGAAATGTTGTAGGGAAAAGGTCATAAAATACGTTACGCTTGAATGGAGAGATGTTATTTGACGAAGTATTGCCTCCCATGCGAAAATTTTTGAGTATCTGTAAGAATGAAGAGGGTTTCGAAAATATTTTTATTATGTTTATATTTTTGTTTTGCATATTTAATGGACGTTCTCTAATTGATTCATAAAATGAAATAAAGAAATTCAAAAAACAACAAAAATTAAAAAATTAATACAACACACTCGTGGCCTTCGACCCACTCGATTGTCCGGGGCGCATGCTGTCTTTACTCGCTACCGCTCGTTCGGACATAAACTGGGGGATTGACCCTATGCTTCAGTAATACGAGCAATCCATCAGATCAGTTGTTTGCATGCGAGAGACCGCCGCTTCCGACGGCCGGTCAGCGGCCGTCTCGGCAATCGGACACCGCGGAGGCTTAGGGCCGCCTTGGTTCATTGCCCTCGATTAAGTGGCAGAGTCGCATTGATATGATTTGCAATCAGAATGTTCAACGAAAAAACTTAAAAAAAGTTATTTTACACTTTTGCGGCAAGTTTTTATTTTTTGTAATCATGATTTGATGTTGCTTGAAAAGTATACAATATAAAATAGTTGTAACATAAAAAAAATGTCACATAAAAATAAAATTCGGCCTTTCGTGGTTCGGCCGATCGAAATTTCGGCCTTTCGTTAGTATTGATATAATTCGGCCGTTTGAAGCTATCCCGCGTAAACTACTGTTATCATCCGAACGCTGATTTTATTGCACATTTGTTTAAAATGTTATGTCTGTTAGTCTGTGGTATCACTCTTGCCCTCTTACCTCGTATCTCACAGGATATTTTATATATATATTTACTAGTTGACCAATTGAAGATGCGTCTTGATGAGACTGTAAACTAATATGGCGGGATAAAAAGTAACATTCCGGCACCGAAAAATATATCAACAATTTAAGACCATATTTAGTAGATACTTTTCATAAAAAGGTGAAAATTGACAAGACTTCCTCAATATGACGAAACAACACAAATTCGGCATAATGCTACTAAGACCAGTCCAAACGACTGTTCTCCTCATTTCCTTTTGCCAACGCAAAGTAGGTACCTATGCACAGTTACATGTTGCTCCAAGCAACACCGTGACACACATGCCGGCCGCGGCGACGACGGGCGCGGTTGGTTCTGTTTTGTTTGTTTTTACAGATGGAATTTCTTCCTCGCAGATTTCAGGCTCTCACTTTTACACGATCTACTGCAGAAAGTGGAAGCGAATTGCCCAGGAGTAAAAATACCGTCTTTATGCTATGCAAAGGCCGACCCGTCACCAACATCCAAGAGAGGAAAATACGCCATAAAGATAAATAAAAAATATACTTTTGTTGTGGATTAGCCTCGAGTACAATTATTTTAAAATAAATCTTAGCTCGGCAAAGGCTGTAGCGAAGCATTCAACAGATGCCGTTTGATTTTCGCTGTCCACCCGCGCCATACATTCACGAGCGAAATCGTGCATCTAGCGTGTGCAACGCAAAACGATAAATTAATGAAGGCTGTAATATAGGGGTCAATTTCATTGGAAACTATGCGACTGCACTGTACTTGCATCAGCGTATGATGTATGCTGAAATAAAAAAAAGATACTTCGAAGGGCCATAAAGTTGAAATCAGATTGGCCTTTTTCACCGGACAGAGAAAAGTGCACCCTATAATTGAGCAGGGAGTTTCATGGATTATAAAGTTATTTCTACTGGAAAGCTATATAGAAAGTTTTCTATATGGGTAGCAGCTTACGTCTACTCTTTTTCAACGGTATGAATATGACGATATTGCAGCATTTCGCATCGTTTTGTACGACGCCAATGTCAGAAAACAATGTTGTGGCTTAAACAAGGAATACGGTGGACATTGTAGCTATTTCAAAATATAATACCCAAACTGTCCTCACCGTTCCACATATTCAATGATTGTTAATTGCGATGCTATCTGTTGATTAGCGAATTATCTAATCTATCGAGCTAATCTAACACTGAATGCTAAGAAATGGTTTGAACTGAAAATAAGCAATAATTTCTCACTATCCTTTGCTCGAACCCGTAGTTAAGTTTCACATTTTAGAGTGCAACGTTTCTATTGAATGAGTTTGAGCGGTTTTGAGTTGCGCGTTTTCTCAAAAAATCTTACTCAAAAGCAATGAATGTCACAAATTTACTCATTGAGTTTGGTCGATCTGAAGAAAATTTATCGAAGCTTGCTTGTTGGGGACACTATACCTCTGCGACCAGTACTTAGATCTATTGTGGTGTAATTTAATCAAACTTTGTAAAATGTCTGATAAAGGTACACTAATTATTTTATTACCTACAACTTTGCTAAAGACAATGGTGTCAATCAAACATGTCGTTTTTCTGATATAAGAGTTTTCGTCCAACAGTCACCACTTTGGACAGGCCCTTTGGACCCTTTCACGTAGAGATATCTGTTACATAAGTAAATACGAAGTTAGTTGCAGAAACTAATGAAAACTACAAGACGCAAAAAATCATTTCATCAACCTGAGCAGCCTTCTGAAAAACATTACCAGTACCAGCACGAATCGTCATACCAAAAACGGTTTTTGTTCCGAAGGTGGTAGGGAAATCTGCTCATAAACTCCTAAAGAGAGAATTCCGGGTGTGGGTATGAAACTATCACACTTCCCCAGACACCTACTTAGCCTGTTCCGGCCAAGGAAGCCTGACCAAGCTCCAGATGTCCGAATCTTTGCACATCTTTCGAACAAGATTGTCTGAAGAAGTGCCCGGCCAACTCACTACCATCAAATCGCTCCTTGCACATAAAAAAGGAGGGCATACGAATAAGATATGCTCAGAAGTCTCTCCTGTATCCACGCACTCCGGACATATGGGGGACCCAGCATGTCCGAACCTGAGTAGATATTCTCTAAAGCAACCTGACAGGCTCTGTTTTAGGGGAAAATTCACTTCACCATGGCGCCTCCCGATTCAACGGGATACCTCTGGAATTTAACCTTTCCCGCTGCCATCGGAACATCGAAGATGACCTTAAGATACCACGCATGCCACACTGGCACACCATACCTAAGCATGGATGAAACCACGCTGGTATGAAGTTTTCGCTTGCTGCCATACATCGCTGATCTTCTCGACATCACACAAGATCGTGCTGCAAAAGTCGATGATGCCCTCCTACGGACATAGTCGACGTGGCTCCCGAACGTGAATTTGTCATCGACCATAACCCCCAAGAGCTTCAAAAATCGCTTTGAGGTGATGGTACAGTCTCCGACTTTGACCACCGATTGTTACTCCGATTTTCGATTATGCACAATCGTGACCTTCGTCTTGTGGTACGCTAGCTCCAGTTTTTTGGAGTGCATCCAGTCTTCGACATTGTGTATTCAGTGCGCAGCCGTCAACTCGACCTATTCGGTCGACTCGCTGTATACCTCTTGCGTAATGTCGTCCGGAAAGCCAACGATCACAACTCCAACAGGGAGCTCGAGTTTCAAAACAACGGCATACATAAAATTCCACAACACCGGGCCCAGGATAGACTTTTTTGGAACTCGTGCAGTGATTTGGCCGCACTTCTGACTGTCCTCCCTGTTGTAAAATAATACTCCATTCTGATTTTCCATAATCTTGTACAACGACACCGATACATGGATGCTTCTCAGTGCATACGCTATGGACTTACAGCTTGCACTATTGAACGCATTCTTTACGTCGAGTGTGACCGTCTTGCCGCCTTGCCTGACTGTTTACACCCTCTGTGTACTTCATCAGTCTGTTGAGAATAATCTCCTCAAGTCCGAAGTGTCTAGCAGACAGATAAGCCTATATGACGAGGGATCCCCTGACGGTTTCCCAACCTTCAGTAGTAGAGCCGAGTTTTGCGACTTACATCTATCGGAAAGAGTCATCGGTGCAGGCGCCTCTGCATGGTAACCCAGAACAGCCCTGGAGCCACTTTTACAGCCATTCTGATTGAGAAGTTCGGCATTCTATCCAGTCCCGGTGTCTTGCTCAGCTTCAAGTAGTTGATGGTCTTGATGAGAATAGGAGAGAAATTGGAAGGTAATGTACAAACTATGGATCCTCGAACCAAGGACGATATGGAAAAAACTTGCAGGGCGCTGATAAACAATAAAGCCCCTGGAAAAAACGACTTAACGGTCGAAATTTTGGACTCGTTTGTAACGTTAGATGGTCTGAGGCGAGGGAACGGGCTCCCTTACTTACTGTTTCTCACAGCCTTTGGAGGTGCTATACGAAGAACAGGTGTGCAGAGGTGCGCCATCATCATCCACACGGAACCTCACAGTCTTCTAGGCTTTGCTGCGAATAACATTGATGTTATCGGTGCTTATCGTAGAGCTGTGGAGGAGGCTTTTGCGGCTCACAGACAGACAGCTACGAGAATTGGACTTACAATAAACACTATCGAAACGAAGTGTGGCTGGTACTGCACTGATCCTCCCGGTGGCACTCTACGGACATGAATCTTCTCTTTATTGTTCCAATTTTAGTTTATATCTAGCCGGCAAGTTACTCAGGGTTCAACGGTTTTTCTATATCAACCTCAAAAGGTAACCAAAAGGCTACTTACATAGTTTGATTCTTCACTGGGCACTGCCCTGCCCTTTATCATATGAAAAAAAAAATCTAATAAACCTGAGAGCTCAGTGCATTTTCTCTGCTTTTACGGGGCACCCGTTCCATCGAGGATCAACTTCTTCGTATGTTACCTAACAACTCCATATTGAGTATGGAGTACCAATCCCGAAACCGTCACTGGTTTCATCATCCGGTTGATACCGACCGAAACCGAATTGGGGCACCATTAAGCTCAACTCCATCAATGAGTTCAATTGTAATCTGTGTAAAGCATTCGGGGCCAGCTACAAAAGACAACCATTCCTGTCGTAGTAGCACTCCCGCGCGATGATGCGATGGTTCATCGGTAGGTGCTTGGGTTCTTCGAGCGTGGAATCCTGCGATCAATACATATCACAGCTATACGAAGTATACAAACAAGCTGACATTGTCAAGCTGATGAAACATGGCAGGTTACTGTGGACTGGCTGCGTGGCGTGTATGGTGGAGACCCAGATAGAAGCCGACGATTTCGAGGCAGACCTTGCACGCGTTGGATGTGTGCTGTCAATGAGGATGCCCGAGCAGTGGGTATGAGGAACGCCTGGAGAGGAGCAGCCCAAGACCAAGTTTGATGAAGGCGTATTCTGGATTCGGCATAGGCATCTGTATGATGTAAGGTGCCAGTAGTCCCAATCGTGAGCGTTGGTGAGATTCCCTAAACAATGCCTTATGGTCGGCACACTTATCCTTAGTTTTCGCGGGTAACTTTGAAGTGCTTGTATTGCCGATGTGAAGACGTATTTGGCTTGTAACAATTTTTTATTCTCATAATCTTTTTTTCTTGCCTCCCACTTTTTTATATTCTATCTAACCTTTTCTTCTTGTTCGGGGCCCATTTTCCATCTGTTTTCGTTCCCCTTGACGCCTTAAGTCTGCAATCGGCTGCACGCGATATCCACCACCTTCGCCGCCAACAACCACGACAATTCAGCGACCTGGCGCCATAAAACACATTGACGAGTTTTAGATAAGAATGATCACATTTAGGTTTCGTAGAAATGATTTGAACATCACCTAGGTACATCGAGGTCGGAAGATCATTCTGTTTCTCTCATTGCTCAATCCCAGGCAATGAAGAAGCTGATTTATTTGCAAAAAGGGGTGCCATATTTGATAGACCGATCACCTATACCGAGTATTTTCATCTGCCCCGACTACTGGCTCTGGAAAACTGGCAGGAAAAGTGGGATAAAGACGACCTTGGGCGATGGATGCACTCGGTTAGATTGAACTCGTGATTTCATTCGAGTTATTTCACGCCTAATGTCCAATCAATATGTTGCAAACGCTCACCTCTATCGAATAAACTCAGTCGATAGTAATCTGTGCGAATGTGGAGGGTACGAAGATATTGACCACATAGTCTTCGTATGCCCTAAGTACCACAGAGCAAGGGCCAAGCTTATAGATTCTCTCCGGAAACAGAAAGTGACGTTTACAATGCAAGTACGGGATGTGCTTGCTAGCCGCAACCCCGCGCTTGTAATACCCATTTACGACTTTTAAGAGATATCAAGTATCGAATTTGATTATCTCTATGCTTTTTCTCCTAATTTCTCCCAACACAACAATCTTAAAAAGTTTCACACTAATTCTGTTTTTGTTTTTCTTCTTTCTTTCGTTCATCTTTTTTATAGAAACATGAATCATCGCTTCTTTTTGAGAGACATGATCCACCGAACTTAGATATAAGTTTTGATTTCAAAGAGATAAGGAACCATCACCCTCAACGAATAGTAATGAGGATAAGTATTTAGTTATGAAGAGAAAAACTTTAATGTTAATGTTAGTCGTAGGCTTAAATGACATGTATTTTTAAATTGTATTTTTGAAAGAGAAAAGATGAGAGGGTTTTTATGCCTGTTTGAGGAGGAGCAGCCGGGATACAGGCTCTACTCAAGCTGGCTTTTCCCTACTCCAAAAGATATTCGGCCCCGTTATGCTTCGCGGTTGGGCCTAAATAAATATTAGAGTTTAGATCATTCTGTTTATGCTTCGAAATTACAAAGCTCCTAAAATGTTTAGGGTTTCTCCGGAGATCATCCTTTCTTCAACTCATGTACATTTTGTAGAGGAAGCGCTTACATCCACGGTAGATTCGACTTGCCTCGTTAATTTTCGCTTTACATACAGGCAGCGTTGCCGCAAATTGGAGCGCGAGGATGCTGAACCATGAAAGATTTTTTGGTGGTCTTTTCAACTATCGTTACATTTCGGAAGACCCCATGTTGTGTGAGGCACGTTACTGGTAGGCTCACTGTTCTGGTTGCAGCAGCAACAAATCGCCAAAATTGATTTCGAACGCGGGAAGAACTTTTCGAATGTTGAAACACCTTTGAACTTCACTGGGAGAATTTTATATTTAGATAAACGAACTGTTTGCTTTACTATTACTTGGTTTATTGTTGAGACTTCTAATGCAGAATTTAGCTTGAGTACGAAACAGTTGTCTTGGTAGTAGTGGTGCTTCTGACACATGTGCAGGAATATAAAAAGAAGTTTTTAACTGTTCTACAAATATCTCAATTATTATTAAGCTAAGGTTTGTTTCATTTAGAATTTGGCCGCATACAATTTCAAACTTCTCCATGAGAAAACAAGTCAGTCATTTTTTCATTTGTTGTTCAATATCGAATAAGATACTGATCACATCTTGGCGTTATCACTGACAGTGCGAATCAAATTATTCCTTGTGATTAAGTAAACAGTGAAAAGCTGATTTAACACTCAAAACTAGACGATTCATATGTTGTAGAAATGAGTTAACTTTTTATTGAATGCACTTACGCCCGCTATCGCGCAGAGACTGCATTGCACTAAAGTGCCTCACTGCATCAGCTACTATCGATGCTGATACCCGCTGCAACTGCTACGCTATCCATAGCCATGCCAATGTTTTGGCCGCTAAACGCTGCTATTGGTATCCGCTGTCCCTGCATCAGCTGGCCCAGCTGCTATCGATGTTGAGATTCGCTGCAACTAGTGCGCTATCCATTGCTATGCCACAGCTGTTGCCGCTATCCGCCTGGTATCCACTGTATTACTGCTGCTATTGCTAAGGGAGAACTAATGTTGTCGCTGTCTAGAACTATTATGAGCGGCTTCGACTGAAACAGGCTCTTATATAGGGATGAAAAACCTAGGAAATCATTGATAACTATTGATAGCCATTTTAGTCGATATTTCCCATCCTTACTCTTATACAGACAAACAGCACATTCAAATTGCAAGGTCTATGTTTCTGTCGACTGTGTTTGGGAGGCAATCATATTAACAACCAATCAGATCAATCGAATTTTGCGCTTCAACAAGAATCGACCATTTTCATTAATATAGTAAGTTGCTTGTCATGATTTGAACATGACAATTTTTGAATTTTGATTGTGCGAAAAATTATTTTTTATGCTGATAATCAAAGCTTTCCGGATGTTGTGCTCATGACTGAAATAGAAGATAATTCAGTACGTTCTGAGACACGGAGATGAAGCTAAATATATATCTGCTCCAAATTTCGCCAGGTTCCCATAACGTTCTTTTCATTAAATGCATTTACTAGTGTGCCCGCTATCGCTCAGAGACAGCATTTCATTAGATGCCCCACTGCATCAGCTGGCTCTGCTTATATTGATGTTGAGATCAACTGCAACCGCTGCGCTATCCCAGTTGCCACAGCAGTGGACGCTTCCGTTGCCATTGGTATCCGCTGCGCTGCATCTGCATCAGATCAGTCGAATTTTGCGCTTCAACGTCAAGCCAAATATTTATCTGTTCCAAATTTCTTGAAAGAGTAAATTGATTTTAGAGAAAATATCAACTCTTCAATTAGGTTTTTATTAATTCCTGAAAAGGACAATTTGTTGTTCAATTCAATGTCTGATAAGATGCCGATCACATCTTTGCGTTATCACTGGCAGTGCGAATAAAGTATTCCTTGGGGGAAAATAAACACTGAAAAGCTTTGAACGCCAGCTTTCCAGAACGTTCTTTTCATTGGATGCATTTACTAGTGTGCACGTCGTTCAGAGACAGCATTTCACTAAAATGTCTCACTGCATCAGCTGGCCCTGCTGCTATCGATGATGATATCCGTTTCTACAGCTGTGGACGCTATTCGCTGCCATTGGTATCCGCTGCCCTGCATCAGCTGCCCCTGCTATCGATGCTGAGACGCGCTGCGCTATTCGTTGCCATACCACGGCTGTGACCGCTATCCGCTGCTATCGATGCTGATACTGCTGCTGTATCCACTGCACTTCTACTGCTACTGCTAAGGGAGGACTGCTTTTGTCGCAGTCTAGAATTATAATGAGCGGCTTCGGGTGAAACAGGCTCTTACACGGGTAAAAATCTTTTCTCGTTTTCATGACCTTTCAGGTCATGAAATCATTAATCTTGTTTTTCAATAGAATCATGATCTATGGCTCATGATAGCATGATTTGAACACCATGGATCATAAGCTTTTAAGAGCGTTTTTATGAATATGACTCATGGCTGGTACAAGCGTTACACATCGCTGTCGCAAGGAATCATGGAATCATGAGTTATGACTCATGATATAATGATTGAACTCTAAATATCATGAGCTATGAAAAATGTTTTTATGAATATGATTCACTACTGCTAAAAACGTAACACACAGCTGTCAAACCGTGCGCCTAAAATTCAGATGTATTTCGTAAGAGTTCAGGAGCCGTGATGGATACCGCAGGCGGATTAATGTGTTTTATGTGCGAAGGGAGGTTTCCGGGAGTAAAAGTGTTGATGAAACATATGACAAGTGTCCGGTCGCATAATTTATCTCAACACAGTACATTCAACTGTGGTCAAAACAACCGTGGTAGAGAGTATACGAACAGTAGGTCATTCGTACGGCATATCAAAAAAGAACATCCTCAACGGGAACCAGAGAACTGGCGATCTAAACGGATCAAAATCAAAATCCGGTATATCAAAGTCATGAAATCAATTCTTTGTTTTATTAGTATCATTCCAAGTTTCGGGAATTTCATTCTGAATTCAATAAATTTATTCATGACTTCCGAAACCATAACAGGATTTCATAAATCATGACAAATTTCATAGTAATCCAACTTGGTTACATGAATCATAGTTTTCCGCAGTTCCGCATTAAATCATGATTTAAAGATTCAAAACAACCAGCCTTTATAAATCGAATATGCGATTTCATGAGTCAAATAATATATTTCATGATAAATCATTATTTCACAAGTCTAGCTCATGAACTCATGCGTTCAAATGATGGTTTTATCGATCGAAGGCCTGACTTCATGAATCGAATTCTATACTTTATGACCCATAAATCATAATTCCATGAGCTACATTCCTGGTTTCACGAGCCAAAACAAGGTTGCATAAATCTAACATACGATTTCATGACTCATGAGCTAGATTTCATAACTCGTAAGGCATGATTTCATGAGTCTAGCTCCAGAGTTCATGAGTTAAATTTATGGTTGCGTGAACCAAAGCGAGGTTTTATAAATCGAATGCACCAATTCATGAGTCGAATGCCAGATTTTATGATCATGGTTTCATCAGTCTAGCTCCCGAATTCATTAGCTAAGCTCATGGTTTCATGAGCCAAAACAAAGTTTCATAAATCGGATACACGTTTCCATGAGTCATACGTTAGGTTTCATGACCTTACGGGTCATGATAACATAACCGATAGCTCAGTGCGTCTTGAACTGTCCTACAGATCAGACGTTTTTTCGGTTGCTTGTGGACTGGTCTTTGACTGCCTATAGCTTCAAAGTTTGTGTTTTGTCAGTGTGTCTTTTAAAGACTACCTGAAAGTTATTTCCCATCAGTCTTTCTCAAGACTACCTACTTTTGGATTTAACATTTGTTTTAACTTTTTTCGTATCACCTGAAATGGCAGGACGGAAAAAGAAACCTCGCATCGCTGCGGGGAGGAAAAGAGAGGCATCTCTTTCTGACACTTCGAGTGTCTGTAGTGACAATCCTTTTGATATTTTGCCTGAGCAAGAAGCTGGTGAAATGGAAGTTACCAATAATGAAACTATACAAAATATAAAATCTTTAAAAAAGGAGAAAGTTCCACCTATTGTGGTAACTATTTCTTCTGAATTTAATATATTCAAAAAGGAACTTTCAACGTTTGTTTCTGACGTTAAAGTTACCTATCAAATTGGCCGTAGAGGTGAATGCCGCTTATTAGCCGACTCAGTAAAGGGTCGTGATCGTCTTGTTCAGTATTTAACTGACAAGATGTACAAATTTTTTACATATGACACCAAGAACGCCAAGCCGTTCAAGGTTGTCTTGAAAGGTCTCACCAACGATCAAACCGTTGATGAGATCAAACTTACTTTAACAGAATTACTTGGCATAGCCCCTACCCACGTAATTCTAATGAAACAAAAATCACGAGGCGAAAACAGTCAGAGAACTGGAATTTCCCTTGTTAATTATTTAATTCATTTTAACCGCAATGAGCTCAACAATTTAAAATTTTTTGAAAAAGCACATGCTTTGTATAATGTGCGTGTAAAGTGGGAAACTTATAGGAAGTATGGCGGAGGTGAAAAGCATATCACCCAATGCCGTACTTGCCAACGTTATGGCCATGGTTCCAAATTCTGTAACATGGACCAAAAATGTCTTAATTGTGGAGACTCTTCTCACAAAAAGGACACATGTCCTGTGAAAGAGAGTAAAAATTTTCGCTGTGCGAATTGTAACGGCAACCATATGTCAAATTTTTATCAATGCCCAGTCCGTTTAGCAATTGTTAAGGCAAGGCAAGGTAAACAAAATTCAATTTCTCAATTAAAACCAACTTCAAAACAAAATTCTCCAAGCGTACCAGTGACGCATAGTTTACCTACTCCTTTGCATACCCGTTTAACTTATGCGCAGGTTACAGGTAGTTCGAACATTATACCGCCTAGTGTTGGTAGTTCGAAAATGACCGTTAATATGGGTAAGCAAAACACGCTAGAAAATAATTGTACACCTGTTACTCCAGCTAATATTGCTGCCGAAAATATTTTTTCTAATGTCAACTGCCTGGGGCCTATTACGGCAGGTAAACTTTCTTTTTTGCAACAGGCAATGTTCGATCTTATGAACGCCATGTTGCAGGCAAAATCAATGTTTGAAGCCATTCAAATAGGCACAAATTTTACTATTAAAATTGTTTCTAATTTAAAATTTAGCAATGATTTTAAATAAAACAATTAAAATATTAAATTGGAATGCTCGCTCATTGAAGGCCAATGAGAATGAGCTTTTTAATTTTTTAACAGTAAATAATGTGCATATTGCAATTATTACTGAAACATTTTTGAAACCTAACATAAAATTAAAATATGATCCCAATTACGTGGTTCATAGTTATGATAGGATTCAGGGTTCCGGCGGTGGAGTTGCAATTGTTATTCATCGCCGAATCAAACATCGTGCTCTTCCCCATCTTGAGACGAAAGTTATTGAAACTTTGGGAATTGAAGTTCAAACTGAACTTGGAATTTTATTTATTGCCGCAGCATATTTACCATTTCAATGCACACGCGAGCTCAAAAATTATTTTAAAGGTGATTTACAAAAACTCACCAGAAATCGTTCGAAATTTTTCATAATCGGCGATTTTAACGCTAAACATCGTTCATGGAATAATTCTCAAAGTAATTCCAATGGCAAAATTTTATTCAATGATTGTTCTTCAGGATACTATTCTATTTTGTCTCCGAATAGTCCTACATGCTTTTCTTCTGTAAGAAACCCTTCAACAATTGATTTGGTGCTGACAGATCAAAGTCATGTATGTAGTGATTTGATCACACATGCTGACTTTGATTCTGACCATCTTCCAATAACTTTTTCTTTATCACATGAATCAGTTTTAAACCCTATGAGCTCTGTTTTTAATTATAACAAGGCTAATTGTGAAAGATACAAAACTCATATTGAGAGAAATTTCAATAATGAGCTTGATTTGCAAAACGAAGTGAATATTGATTCCGCTTTGGAAGCATTAAAATGTGCAATTGTTGATGCCAGGAATTATTCTGTTCCAAAGGCTCAAGTGAAATTTGATTCATCAATAATTGACGAAAATCTTCAACTTCTAATTCGTTTGAAAAATGTCCGCAGACGTCAATATCAACGTTCTCGTGACCCTGTTTTTAAAACTATTTATAAAGATTTACAGAAAGAGATTAAACATAGATTTACTCTTCTGAGAAATCAAAATTTTGAGACTAAAGTTGAAAAATTGAAACCATATTCAAAACCCTTTTGGAAGCTGTCGAAGATTCTGAAGAAACTTCAAAGCCTATTCCAGTTTTTAAAGATGGTGAACGTTTTCTTGTATCCAATGAACAAAAGGCTCAAAGACTTGCTCAGCAGTTTGAGAGTGTTCATAACTCAAATTTGAATTTTGTGAGTCCAATTGAACATGAAGTCACACGTCAATTTGATTTAATTTCTTCCCAGAATTATCTACCTGTAGAAATAATTGAAACTAACTTGAATGAGATTAAATCAATTATTAAAAATTTCAAAAATATGAAAGCACCTGGTGACGATGGAATCTTTAATATACTAATCAAACATCTCCCTGAGAGCACAATGGAATTTTTAGTGAAAATTTTCAATTGCTGCTTCAAAATTGCATATTTTCCCAAATTATGGAAAAATGCAAAAATTACTCCCATTTTAAAACCGGATAAGAACCCAGCTGAAGTTTCAAGTTATCGACCAATCAGTTTGCTTTCTTCAATAAGTAAACTGTTTGAGAGAATTATTCTTAACAGAATGATGTCACACATCAACGAAAATTCAATTTTTGCAAATGAACAGTTTGGATTTCGCCATGGGCGTTCCACAACTCATCAATTGCTCAGAGTTACTAATATGATACGAGCTAACAAATCTGAAGGTTATTCCACTGGAGCTGCTCTTTTAGACACAGAAAAAGCATTCGACAGTGTTTGGCATAAAGGTTTGATTGCGAAATTGCAAACTTTGAATTTTCCAGTTTTCCTAATCAAAATTTTAAAAAATTATCTTACTGATCGAACTCTGCAGGTTGTCTATCAGAATTCAAAATCTGATAGATTTCCTGTCAGAGCAGGTGTGCCTCAAGGTTCAGTCTTGGGTCCAGTCCTGTACAACATATTCACTTCAGATCTTCCTGATTTGCCTCCAGGATGCACAAAGTCATTGTTCTGCGATGACACAAGCATTTCCGTAAAAGGAAAAAGTCTTCGTGTCATATGCAGTCGATTGCAGAAAAGTTTAGATATTTTTTCTTCCTACTTGCAAAAGTGGAAAATCTCTCCCAATGCTTCTAAAACTCAAATGATAATTTTTCCGCATAAGCCTAGGGCTTCTTTCCTCAAGCCAAACAATAATCACGTTGTCAAGACGAATGGGGTTATTTTAAGTTGGTCCGACAAGGTTAAGTACTTGGGACTAATTTATGATAAAAAACTTATTTTCAAAGAGCACATTGAGAGTATACAAGCCAAGTGCATCAAATATACGAGATGTTTATATCCTCTCATTAACAGGAATTCTAAACTTTGTTTAAAGAACAAACTTTTGATTTACAAACAAATTTTTAGACCAGCAATGCTTTATGCTGTACCGATCTGGTCAAGTTGCTGTTCAACAAGGAAGAAAACGCTACAAAGGGTTCAGAATAAAATTCTGAAAATGATTTTGAAGCGTCCTCCTTGGTTTGGTACACTCGAATTACCTAGACTTACTGGTGTTGAACCATTAGAAGCTATGTCAAATAAAGTTATTAACAATTTTCGACAAAAATCGTTGCAATCCTCAATTGCTACGATAAGCTCTCTTTATAGCCAATAAGTTAGCAATTAAGTTAGTTGTAAGTTTACTTCCCCTTCTCTGACAAGTAGGTTTAAATCCCTACGAATGATTAGTCCTAATTGCGAAAGCAAACAAATCCTAACAATTAAAATTACAAATTTCTAACAGTGTTGAGAAGTCACCATTTGTGATTGGGCACACATACTCATTATTTACTAATATTTATCATAAATACTTAAGCTACTAACAAATCCCCCCTTAAAAAAAAAAAAAAAATCACAGGAGGGTTGTGTGCAAAGCCACGACCGCAAGGTTGAAGTAGAATACTTTATTTAACCCCTAACCGTATTGCGGCTTGTAACATCAAGCGATTTCGTTTGCTCGCTGCTGCGTGTTGCATCATGTTGCAACTTAGCAGCTGGGAGACGACGAAATTTTGTTCATGCTGATTGATTGAATCGACTTCACATTAGCTCTGCATAGTCGAACTAACTGCTTTTGTGAGGGTGTTCCAATAGGGCAGTTTGTTATTCAAAATCGCTTATGCTGATCACAGCCTTTGCGCTGCCCTTACAGTGGAGGGTTACCTCAATAAAGTTAAAATTATACAACTGCAACAGAATTTGATTACATCCCGCACAGAATGTCTGCTTGTGTTGATACCAGAAAATTATTAACCTTCAATTACTTGTTTATTTGTCTTCAAAAAGGCATTTTGCGGTTCAAAATCGGTTGCTGATCGCAGCCTTTGAGCTGCCCTCACAATGGAGGAAAGGAATTAAGATACACGGACAACATGCACTGTGGAAGCTATTTCACATTCAGTGAATTAGACGGGCGCGACAGATTTAAATTGCTAGGATCCAACACAGAACGCTTGTCTGTGTTGTCAAAAATTCAATTCAATGCAATCTTCATGCTGCCCCAACACAGGGGGAATAATGGCAGTCTGGCGACACACGCTGTAAAAAACCGCGCTGCTCCTGAGACGTGGTGACCAACCACAGAGCTAGTGCTGCTGCTAAGGAAGGACGACTGCTGTTGTCGCTGTCTAGAATTATTATGAGCGGCTTCGGCTGAAACTGAGGCTCTTATATAGGCCAAATAGCATGTTTTCAATTGCAAGGTATATGATTCTGTCGACCGTGCTTGGGAAGCAATCATATAACTACCAATCAGAGGTCGAATTTTTCGTTTTAACAAGGCTTGACTATTTTCAATAGTACAATAGTGTGAATGATAGAATTACAATTATCTTATTTTGGGATGAATCTTAGAAGATTTTCCAATCTATTGCTGCAAGAACGAAGAAAATCCATCGAATACTAACCGATTTATTAGCATTTGAAATTGGACATATTTTTCACTTTCTTCGGTTTTAGATTTTCATTTCACATCCCTATGTAGCCGAACTTCCTGAAAGAAGTATTCTACTTCAAAAAGCATTTTTCTGTTCAAAATCGGTAGCTAATTACAACCTTTGAGCTGCCCTAACATTGGGGGAATTAAGATACACGGACAACATGCACTGTGGAAGCTATTTCACACTCAGTAAATTAGACGGGTGCGACAAATTTAAATTGCTAGGATGCAACACAGAATGCTTGCTTGCGTTGATAAAAATTATTAACTTTCAATGACTTGTTTATTTGCCTTCAAAAAGGCATTTTGATTTCCAAAATTGGATTTCCTGATGGCAATCTTCATGCTGCCCCAACACGGGGGGAATAATGGCTGTCTGGCGACACACGCTGAGAAAAACCGCGCTGCTCCTGAGACGTGGTGACCAACCACAGGGCTAGTGCTGCTGCTAAGGAAGGACGACTGCTGTTGTCGCTGTCTGATGCTACGCTATGCATAGCCATGCCACAGTTGTGGCCGCTATACGCTGGCCTAACTGCTGAGCAACTGCAACACTATCCGTAGCCATGCCACAGTTGTGGCCGCCATTGGTATCCACTGTAACTTCATCTGCTGGCCCTGCTGCTATCGATGGTGAGATCCGCTGGAACTGCTACGCTTATCCACAGCCATGCCACAGTTGTGGCCGCTTCCGCTATCGATGGTACCCACTGCTCGCTCCCGCTGCTGCTAAGGGAGGACTGCTGTCGTCGCTGTTCAGAACTATTATGAGCGGCTCCGGCTGAAACAGGCTCTTATATAGGGATGAAAATAGGAATGAATCATTTTTTGTACGTGGTGGATCGACATAACTTGAAAAATATGTGTGACTTCATTCCGGCTCAGAGCGATCATTTGATAAGCTCCACCTCTTTTTTCAGTTTCTAAAGTTTTTCCTCAGTTTCGTAGCACGGATGCACAAAAATGATTTCTTGTCGAGCCGGACCGATAGAACTCTCATTGAAGCAACAAAATAACATGTTTTGTGTCGTGTTGCGCAACTTTGTTGAAGAAAATGTTCCCGTCCTCGTGTCGCATGTAAGCAGATTATTGCGTTCAGTAGACAGTAGATAGTGTATCCAGCGAATAAACACCGATGGTGCTCTCACACACGCAACGGTTTTAACCCGTATCTTATTGCGGTTTGTAACATCAAGCGATTTCGTTTGCTCGCTGTTGCGTGTTGCATCATGTTGCAACTTGGCAGCTGGGGGACGACGAAATTCTGTTTATGCTGATTGATTGAATCGACTTCATATTAGCTCTGCATAGTCGGACTAACTGCTTTTGTGAATGCGTACTAACAGGGCAATTTATTATTCAATGTCGGTTATGCTGATCGCAGCCTTTGCGCTGCCCCTACAGTGGGGGGTTTACTTAATAAAGTGAAAGTAAAAATTAGACAACTACAACAGAATTTGATTGCATCCCGCACAGTATGTCTGCTTGTGTTGATGCCAAAAAATTATTAACCTTCAATTATTTTTTTTTTGCCTTGAAAAAAGCATGTTGCGGTTCAAAATCGGTTGCTGATTACAACCTTTGAGCTGCCCTAACATTGGGGGAATTAAGATACACGGACAACATGCACTGTGGAAGCTATTTCACTTTCAGTAAATTAGACGGGTGCGACAAATTTAAATTGCTAGGATGCAACACAGAATGCTTGCTTGCGTTGATAAAAATTATTAACTTTCAATGACTTGTTTATTTGCCTTCAAAAAGGCATTTTGATTTCCGAAACTGGATTTCCTGATGGCAAACATCATACTGCCCCAACACGGGGGGAATAATGGCTGTCTGGCGACACACGCTGAGAAAAACCGCGCTGCTCCTGAGACGTGGTGACCAACCACAGGGCTAGTGCTGCTGCTGAGGAAGGACGACTGCTGCTGTCGCTGTCTAATGCTACGCTATGCGCATAGCCATGCCACAGTTGTGGCCGCTATACGCTGGCCTAACTGCTGAGCAACTGCAACACTATCCGTAGCCATGCCACAGTTGTGGCCGCCATTGGTATCCACTGTAACTGCATCTGCTGGCCCTGCTGCTATCGATGGTGAGATCCGCTGGAACTGCTGCGCCTATCCACAGCCATGCCACAGTTGTGGCCGCTTTCCGCTATCGATGGTTCCCACTGCTCGCTCCCGCTGCTGCTAAGGGAGGACTGCTGTCGTCGCTGTTCAGAACTATTATGAGCGGCTCCGGCTGAAACAGGCTCTTATATAGGCCAAATAGCATGTTTTCAATTGCAAGGTATATGATTCTGTCGACCGTGCTTGGGAAGCAAGCATATAACGACCAATCAGGGGTCGAAATTTTCGTTTTGACAAGGCTTGACTATTTTCAATAGTACAATAGTGTGAATAATAAAATTACAATTATCTTATTTTGGGAAGAATCTTAGAAGATTTTCCAATCTATTGCTGCAAGAATGAAGGAAATCCATCGAATATTAATCGGTTTATTAGCATTTGAAATTGGACATATTTTTCACTTTTTTCGGTTTTAGATTTTCATTTCACATCCCTATGTAGCCGAACTTCCTGAGAGAAGTATTCTACTTCAAAATAACCGATAGCTCATAATTTTATGACAAATAACTCATGATGTGAGGAAAATAGTAACACACATGGTACGTTTCGATTTGCCCATTTTAGAGATTTTATTTTTACCCGTGTATATAGGCCAAAATGCACATTTCAAATGGCAAGGTCTATGATTCTGTCGACCGTACTTGGGAAGCAATCATATAAAGACCAATCAGAGGCCGAATTTTTCGTTTTGACAAGGCTTGACTATTTTCAATAGTACAATCGTTTGAATAATAAAATTACAATTATCTGCATTTGGGAAGAATCTTAGAAGATTTTCCAATCTATTGCTGCAAGAATGAAGAAAATCCATCGAATACTAACCGATTTATTAGCATTTGGAATCGGACATATTTTTCACTTTTTTCGGTTTTAGATTTTCATTTCACATCCGTATGTAGCCGAACTTCCTGAGAGAAGTAATCTACTTCAAAATACAAGAAAAAATATTTATCGGCTAATGAATTCTCGAGATTTTCGTCCAAAGTCCATTTTAACATATCTGCCATCGTCCATCAAATACAGCCGTTGTACCCTGTCAGGACTTACTCGTATAGCTGTCTTGCTCGGGTTTTGGGCAACAAGGTTCTGTTTCAGCGTCCTGTTGGGTTGTTTGATGGGTTGTTTGGCATGATACGACCGTAATCCTTCACGCATACAGATTCGACGAGTTGTACTATGTGCTGCATTGAACCTTTTTGCCAAATCACGGAGGGAAAGCCCAGGATTATTCCGGACGGCCTTGATGACCTTCACTCGTAGTTTCCGGTCCAATGTTCTGCTTTTATGTTTAGTTTGTTTAGCGCGATCCACCGTCAAAGTGCCCCGGTAACGTTTGCGCACGGTACTCACAGCTGTGTTCGGTAGCTGAAGAGCCTTGGCGTTTATTCCTCCTGACCATGTTGGGGTTTCAACGTAGGTATGCACAATTTTTTCTCGTAACTTCCGTTCCATCTTAGATAACTTTTCAACACGTCTACCAATCCTAACGAAATTTTCGCCACTAAGTAAACAATCCTTCCAGATCAAAACGCTGTCATTAGTTTCTCGGTACGAAAACTAGAGGCGCTGCAGTAAATAAAAGGACGCGGCCAAATACTAAGTTGTACAAACCATATTATGCACCATCGCTAATCACCCCTTCTCCCACTCTTTACATTGGACCGGGACGACTGCTTTTCGCTAGCTGGAGTGGCTCGACAGTAATAACAGTGATAAAGGGCTTCCATATTGCTGGTGATGAAGTACGCAAAAAGTTCTTCGCTGGTTGCATTAACGGTCGCTAAATATTCAGAGAACTCGCAATTAACGATGCCTTTTCTGCCGTGAAACGCATATCAGTTCCATCTGAATTTTCGTCGATCTTGAGTTATGATCACCAGAGGTTAGATTTGGCAATGTTTTACAAAATAAATGTGAAAAATAATATAGTTTGTTCTGAAAAATTTTCAAAAAATATCAGGTCAGTTTGTCCCATCTTAAAAGTAATCGCATACCAGTCCCACAATGAATATTATAAAAAATAACGCTTATTCAAAGGTCAAATGTTTTTTTCCACAACACTCTATTCTTCCTTGTTAGTGTTGAGTAAAACCACACGAAAAAAAAGTCATCAAAAGAGCCAGATCAAAACTGAGACAATCTTCAATAGAGCTATCTTCATATGCCTAACAGATCTAACGAGGATATTTTTGCACTTTCAAAATGATTCTCATCCAGCAAAATTAACAAGTTTGATAACTATAAAAAGCAACAAACTGATTCGTTCTCAATGGTCATAAAGACTGGGATTGTAAGCCGATAATTTTACACGATGTAATCAAAATAATCGCATATCATTCCCACTATAATTTATTCCATTGTAATTGTTATAAATTGAAACGAAAGTAACAAAAACATTAAAATCCAACAATCTGAGAAGAAAAAATTTTAATATTCCAAGCGCATCGTATTTTATTAAATTAAACATTCAAGATTATCGCAGTTTTCACCGTTCGATGATTTCGCAGATGGGACTGATATGCATTTCACGGCAGTTTTGGTCATGTATAAGTAAAAACATTACTACAGGTTCGTATCCTTAGCAATTTGGAGATGTGATTTTTCGGGCATGCGCATGTCAATTTTCATGCGTATGTTCCGCATTAGCGGATGCGGATGAGGATATCCGTAACATCCACAATGCATACATTTGATCAGCAGACAATACACAAAAAGTGTGGCATCCGAGTCTATGACCGCCTCATCGCTGCTTTTTCAATCATTCTGATATGGTGGTGGATCTTGCTATTTCCAAAATGCAGAATTTTTTGAACTGTGAGTAAGCTAGCAAAATGTTTTCGCAATGAAAATACATTAAGACGTGAAAGCTTTCGGTAAAGCTTGAGTGGCGTAATATAAAACCAAAATAAATACCAAAATAAAAACAGACCATTAATTATGAAAATCGACCATCTGTTGATTCAGTGATAGTCAAAAAACAACTACTAAAACACATTTTCACCAACGGAAACGGAATGGACAGAGGAAGAAAATTGTCATTAATATATTTCACATTGGCTTGATTTTCTAAGCTAGATCAATTAGTATAATGTTGTTATTGGTGATGTCAAACTTAACTTTATACCGAAAAAGTGGAGCAAAGAGACATCTATGATAAATATTCGATTGTTGCAGTTATAGTAGAGAGCGATATCCGCGAAAGCATAATTTTAACATAAATATCTCTTCATTCGTCACAGCTACTTGCCAGTGTGGAAAGCCAGCAATCGCCCATAACGCGTAGTGTGGTTCGATCGCTGCCCAATATGAGTTTTGTCAATCTGCGAGCGTTCAACCGCAAGAAAGTAATACGTTTGCCCCGACACGCCACACTTTAGAAGGTCTAACCGTCTTGTCTTGTCGTCGTCGCCAGGTGGGAAACAATAAACAATGCACAGCAAATTGCAATTGCATCGTCATCGGACCAGGCGGCTTCTGAAAAGCATTGCCCTGGTGCCGTTAGAGTTTGAAAGGGAAAACAAGTCAAGTAGCCAGCATATGAAAAAGGAGGTGATAAAAGCTAACCGACCGCAAATATGTCCGGATCCGGATCATTTCTCCCTTCTGCACAGTGAATGGCAATTTATACTCAAGAGCTGTGCCACCATGGCAGATGCCTCCAAGGAGTGAATGAACTCAATGAGCTGGAAAAGCGTAACTTTTAGTGATCCGAGAGAATGATAAAGATATTGGGCGCTAGTCCTGAAAACAACAAAAACCAGTGTTTGGAGCCAGAACTCAAACTCTGCGAAATTGGAAATTTATGTAGGTCAGTTCAACTATGATACTTTTACAAATCGTAACAAACGAACAATGAGGTAAAAAGATCGCCAAGAAAATCAACTTGTCTAACACAGGATAAAAGAATACCATCAGTGATAGTTTACGATTGATTGGCTCGCGTAGTTGGTTGGCAAGTATTTTGATCTCTATCGAACCTGACACCCCGCCATGCCACTGGGTCAGTTGAGGAAGTAGAAGAAAGGAAAATAGTCCATTCGAATTACTTTCCGGCTTAACATGTGCAAGCGGCATTAAAGCAACTTTCGATTTAGATTGCGCTGACTGCCACGGTTTATTATTTATTATTTATTACTCCGCATATTGGGCCCCAACCGGACTCGTGCCCCGTTCATGCATAATCCATTATAACACGCGAAATGTAGCGATCTTTGTGACGCACGGTGTTAGGTCTGCCGGGAAATGGAAACTGAATAAAAACAAGCATGAATTTAATTTACGTTGTTTGTCTGCGCAGTCCAATTGCAATTTAAACTCAAACGAAATGTGAGTTTCTCTACTGTTTGCGGGACGACGCAGAATGGACCCGGAAGCACCGGGGTATGAAACAAAAGCACAGTAGAAATCGTCGATGAGTTGGTTACATGATGTTTACGCTTGTTACTACAAACCTCGTAATCTGTAATGTTACGCAGTTCTCGGTTACTAGTGTCAATTCGCCAAGGGCCGATATTATAAATGGAGCTTATAATGCTTATCCTTTTAGGAAAAAGCCTCATCCTAGTTTTCACAACAACAATTTATCTTTTCGATTCCAGTTCACCAAAAACAAATTAATTAAACGTATTAACCTTTTCTCACCACAATTAATGTCTTCACGCACCAAGTAGCTCAGCAATAACGTCCAAGAGAATGTACCCGAGCACGTCACTTACGCACCGGCGCGTGCCTACACCAAATCGTATGAGTTATCATAAATAACGCAAAGAAAAAATAAGGTAAATCCTGTCCATTCGACGACATGCTTGGGCACTTGTAACGACTGACACTGACACTACGTCACGGTAGAAAATCCGAAAACACGGAAGGGTGAAATTTCTCCAAAAAGTGACCACATTTATGTAACAGATTTGACGAGTCACTGACTTGTGGTTTATGGAGGTGGTGGAGAAAATTTACTAGAAAAGGAAATGGGGAAAAACTGCCATGCGGCTTGGGTAACTGGCAGTGATGCTACTGACCGTTTAGGTGAAATTCGATATAGCTTTTCGTGTGTATGGCAATAATTGGTTCCACTGAATGACAGCGGTTATTGTAGTGAAAAATTATAACGCATTTGCCGCATGCCAAAATCGGGTTATTTTGCATTCGTAGTTTGTGAAACCTAAACGGTTGGTTTAATTTGTTTATTGATACTGTAAGCTTTTTCTAATATATTTTGAGCTCCTCACAAAACAAAAAACTGCACTGCAGGAATACACAAGCGCCGAACCTTCCCATTCTAGCTGAGAAAGAAAGCGAAAGTTCCCGCTTCGGAAACAAGTTTTCACGATTTCGCAATTGCATTATATAACACTGCCATTACCAGTTGTGGAAAACAACCGATCAAAGTGCATCAGCAACAACCCTTCTGAGATTCCTGATGCAGTTTGTTAAGGGAAAGCTAGACACGACCTTTCGAAACGAAATAAGAAGGTGATGCACGTTCGCCATCGGTCTGCCGTGATCAGACGTCGTTGGAGCCAACCTGGAGCTATCCCGGGGGCAGAAGCAACTCACCTCTTTTGAAACTACAATTACATTTTTATTAGATTTACTTTCTCTCTCTTATTTGTAGCAACGTACGCCGCATCGGTCGCTAGAGTTGTCAGTATTTACGCCTAACCGCAGCAACGTCACCGATTTTGTCAATGTCTGTCTCGATCCTGCAGTTGCATATGCTTCAAAGAACTTGCCTTGGACTTCCGGTTTAGTCGTGGAAAAGCCAATCATGGTCCGCGCGAAGACTGGTTATGCAGAAAATGTTATAGACAAATGCAGCAATCGTAATCGGCAGTATGTTTCTTCGCTGTTGCGCATCATGCCATTTCTCACTGGCAGAAGCACTTGAAACAAACCGCACGCCGGTGCCAACGCATTTATCCATCGTTTATATCCTCGGCTAGAAATAACAAGTAATCATATGGGTAGCGCTACCCAATTTCAGTATGGATGAGGCGAAAGGAGAGATTGTATAATAAATTTAACTTACTTTTATTACTACCTCGCTTCTATAAGGTTAACTTTTTACTGCACAGAGATTAGATATTGTCGAGTTTGCGTATGGACACACAGAGTCGCATTTAGAGTACGATTTCGCATAACATTGAAATGTTTTTCGAAAAAATTCTTTTTTTGCCTCACCCTTAAAAGAAGCAATTGCAGAGGTTCCATTCTCGGAAGGAGGGGATTTTTCTGTGCTTTTTGCTCCCTCACTAATGATGAACCCAAATAGATTAAAATCTCATTTGAACATGTGAAAATATGGTCAAGAGTCAAATGTTTATGCTTTAAAAATAATAACTTTAAAAGCTTTTGCCTATCTCCTAGACTGCCGTTCCAAGCATAGTTGTCCCAGCGTGCATAAGGTTTGTGTAGAACATGAAACTGCTATGATTGGAACGGCAGTAGAAAGGCATAGCAATCACTGGCAAAACCGAAGGTATTAAAGTGGTCCAGAGGGTCGAGTGTCATGTACCACTCGACTCAGTTCGTCGAGCTGAGCACTTTCTGTATGTGTGTGTGTGAGTCTGTGTGTGTGTCTGTGTGTGTGTCTGTGTGTGTCTGTGTGTGTCTGTGTGTGTGTCTGTGTGTGTGTTTGTGTGTGTGTGTGTCTGTGTGTGTGTGTGTGTGTCTATGTGTGTGTGTGTGTGTGTGTGTGTGTGTGTGTGTGTGTGTGTGTGTGAGTCTCTGTGTGTGTCTGTGTGTCTGTGTGTGTCTGTGTATGTGTCTGTGTGTGTGTGTGTGTGTGTGTGTGTCTGTGTGTGTGTCTGTGTGTGTGTCTATGTGTGTGTCAGTGTGTGTGTCTGTGTGTGTGTGTGTCTGTGTGTGTGTCTGTGTGTGTCTGTGTGTGTGTCTGTGTGTGTGTGCAACTTTTCAATCTCACTCGATTTTCTTAGAGATAGCTGGACCGATTTTTCCAAAATTATACTTAAATGAAAGGTCTAATTGCCTCATAAGACCCTATTAAATTTTATTGTAATCGGATTTTCGGTTTGCATGTTATTCATCAAAATGGGAAAATTACGAAAGTTCATTAGCTAGGAGATTTAAGATTAAAGAGAGTGCATCGAACAAAAAAATACAAGGCGTGGTACTAATCCGTCGTTGCGGAGAGATAAGCCGAGTAGGTGCATCAGGGAGTATATCTATCCCATCACCACTCCCCTAACCTCATCCTCACACCATAATTTCCATTCTCAAGTGTCTGTGAACAGATCTTGAAAAAACACATGGTACACAGGTCCATGGTACATACCGACTTGCGGCACGTAGCTTTCGCGGAAATCGTGTAGTTTCTCGTAGAAATTTCGCTTTTAGCACCGGAGCCCTTGTTACTAGCTTCACTACAGTAGACCTACCTATGGGATCGAATGATCGTCAAGTGTAGCTTGGCCAAACTGATCTTGCATTGGTAGGATAAGCTGGTACATTTCTAAGTCGTCGGCTTGGTGTATAAAACCTTGTGTCAGTGCTAGTTAGACGATGGTGAGTATTAGTGGTTGCAGCCTATCGATTGATGAAATCTTCTAACTTTACAGACTATATGCGGTTTCAGGTTTTGGATTTTCGGCTTTGCAGTCTCAGTAAATCAAAACGAATATTTCCTTCACATCCCACGTTTCGGTCGTTTGTAGCGGCCTTTTTCAAAGGAATTCTAAAATAGATGGGTATCTCTGACAATACTCTAAAATAATTTTAGTCTATCATTCACTTACATGGGTTTCGTTTTTTGTTTAGCGCATGAGCTTTGCGGGTTTTTATTACCAGAATTAATTGACTATGGTATTTTGATCTGAAGGGGAAGGGGGATTTTTTTTTGAACTGTTAGTTATTAGTTGTATTTTCACTCCAACCATTCTACTATCGTAATTTAACGTTTCCTATATCGGCAATTTTCCTTCGATTTTCGGTATCACTTCTTTGTGTTTGATTTCACTCACTGACTGTGCTTTTTGGCCCTTGTGTGTGAGATTTAACTTAAACCGGTCAAGCTTTGGTGAGAATAGCGGAGCAAGTATTTTTCTCGGAGAGTTGTTGGTGAGTCTATTGGTTGAGACTATGGTTGTTAATGGTGTTTGTGTGTGTGTGTGGTTGTGTTTGGCTGTAAGGTTTTGGTGGCTTGTCTTCGTTCTCGTATTGCTTTCACTTGGTGTAAAAGTACTGCATATGTGCAATTGATTCCATCGACGTCTGTTCGGTGGTTAACGGTATGTGTGGTGTTGCTGATATGGAAACACTCCAATAGTGGAAGTGCTTGTGGGTTCAGAGTACGGTTGAATATTTTAGTTTCTGCTAATGTGAAGCGGTGTTGGTGGTAGATGCAATGTTCTAAGAGGGCTGTTTTATTTCCTAATTCTACCACTGCTTGGTCTGTGTATGTATGACCTGACTCTATAAGTCTATCGAGTTTGTTCATGTTGGATTTGTGGCCGTAGATTCTAAACTTCAGGGTATTGTGTGTCATGCTGATATACTTTCCGTCGCAGTTGCTCCATGGTATCTGGTAGATGATGTTGTGCTGGGACATTGTTTCGACAGGATCATTTTCTCTAGTGGAACATTGTTTCACCGTGTTTGTCAAGTGCTAAAAATTCGCCTAATTTTTTTACATAACTATTAAGGAAATGCTCCATTATTCATCTCAGCCCATATATTTATCTCATACAACATGAAAACACAATTGAAAACAAGAAAAACGCATATTTTCTAACTTACACTAAAACAAAATTCGCGCATTGTTCTATACGGCTAGAACGGGACTCGTTCAGCAGCGAACCAAAGTTTTTTTCATCACTAGCAGACCACTTTTTATTTCAATCACTAACAAAATCACTCACTACACTAAGAAAACTTAAATCTTCGAAATGTTCACCTCAAATTTCCAAAAACAAGCTTGAATTAGCAGAAATACATGAGATGAATTTCTACAATTCCTAAATTTCAACTGTATGTATTTCCATCTGTTTTCGCTGCGTTGAAGAAAATCAAAAGTTGCCAAATCAGTTTCTGTTAATACGAAAAAATCATACTGAAAATGTTGAAATATTCCGACATAGTTGACATAAATAGACAGCACTGCAGTGGTTACCTAGGTTACCAATTTTGCACGTAAACAAGTACAGCGGATATCTAGGTAACCTACTTCGACGGGCTGCGGCTACGTTCATTCATGATAATGTGATACATTTATGATTAACAGTGTGATGAATACGGGGGCGTCGTGAGATGAATAATTGAACAGTAATTTAAATTTTGAGATGAATATGGAAGTGTTGTGAAGAATGGTTTGTAAAAATTCAGGATAAATCTAGCTAAGTTTACTACTAAGTTTAATGCTGAACGATTCCATAAAATACGTAAGCCTATTTTGTTTATTTGTTCAATGATTTCGTGAAAATTTGGTGTTTAATCCATGCATTCTTCGTGAATATCGGCTTAATGAGATGAATAATGGAGCAGTTCCCCTATTAAACTTTCAGTACATTCTATATTTCTAAAATGCAAAAACTTCATTCTTGACAATAAATTAAAAGTCTGGAATAAAGACCACGTGGTCATTTCGTTAACCCCCCCCCCCTCCCCATTTCGTAGTCTTTTTACAAACCCCCCGTCCCCCTCTTTATGACCACGTGGCTTAGGAACGGTCCCTAAGCTGGATCGGTTCTGACGTGGTGCCGTTGGTGTTTTCTATTGGGGGCTTTGCTGTGGTGCATCGGTTGATGAGGGTGGCTGGATAGTCGTTGCGGCGTAGTTCTCGATGTACTATTTGTTTTTTGGCTGTGACTTGTGCTAAGACTGGTTACTCTGTTTATGAAACCGGTGGCTACGTTCAGTTTCTGTTTTAATGAATGGAATGAGTTGAAGTTCAGTAGTCATCCTGAGGCAATCGGTTTGCTGTACCATTCTGTTGTCATATTTTGATTTTAATGTCGTGTGATCATAGTGTCAAGAAAAGGGAGGTGTTTGTCTTGCTCTATTTCAACGGTGAACTGCATGTTTTGGTCATAGCTGTTGAAGATGTTTGGGATGATGGCAAAGTTGCGGACCCACCAGTTGCGGACGAGGTGAAGAAAGCAGTGAAAGCGCTGAAGAACTGCAAGGCAGTTGGTGAGGACGGCATTTCAACCGAACCCTCCAAAGTCGGTAGCGAACGGCTGTATCGTGCTTTACACCGAAACATGCTGAGAGTATGGTCCGATGAAGAATTACCCTCGGACTGGTTGGAGGGTCTCATATGTCCGATACACAAGGAAGGCCACCGCCTGGACTGTATAGATATTATCATGGCATAACCCTTCTCAACACTGTTTACAAAATTCATACGGGATATTCTGTTCCATAGACTAAGGCCATTGTCGGTAACCTTTGTTGGCGATTACCAATGTGGTTTTCGAGGGGGACACTCCACTACGGAGCAAATGTTCATCCTGCGACCGATCCTCAATAAATTTCGAGAATTTAACTCACAGACTCACCATCTGTTCATAGATTTTAGGGCAGCGTGCGATACAGTTAAGAGAAATGAGTTATGGCGAATTATGCTCGAACATGGTTTCCCAACAAAACTAGTTAAGCTGATATGGGCCACCCTTCAAGGCTCTACATCATACGTCGGGTGAGATATCTGACTCCTTCGTGACGTTAGATGGTTTGAAGTAGAGAGACGGGTCGAACTTATTGTTCAACATCGCATTGGAGGGTGCTATACGGAGGGCTGGTATGCAAAGAAGCGGCACCATCATTACGAAGTCTCACATGCTTCTAGGTTCCGCGGACGATATCGACATCATTGGTATCAACCGTAGAGCAGTGGAAGGACCTCTGAGAAGGGAAGCTGCTAGAATAGGGCTCATCATTAGCTCTGCCAAAACGAAATACATGGTGGCCGATAGAGAGTGCAGGAGTCCGACGGATGTTGGTGCTAAGGTGGTGTTAGATGGGGAAATTTTTGAAGTAGCTTAGCTTAGTTCTGGTTGTACACATCAGGGGTTGCTACTCTGTGATGGGTCCGAGCCACTCAAGATGCACAAGGTTAGGTGGGGAAACTTTTGAGGAGTCGACGAATTTATTTACCTGGGTACATTAGTGACGTGCGACAATGAAGTTAACCTAACCGTTTTGTTTTGGTTACCTCGTCGATGTCGGAAGCATTGTTAACTGGTAACCAAGCGACAAAAATGGTTTCCTTCAGAACTTCAAAGTTGATGTATGGGGAGTTTTTATTCTGAGAGGTGAAACATCAAAACATCACATAGGGAAGCTGCATAGCCGCAAGGTTACAAAGTTCGCCTTGACAAGCGGATGGTCGTGGGTTCGAATCGCAGTCATGCTTGTCATTCTCCTCGGTATGTGGAAGGAGCGAGAAAAAATAACCGCGCACTTCCCTTTCAGTATGTACCTGCGTGTAGCAAATGCTTACACCACACTGCTTCTTTCTCCACTCCAAAGTGTCTCAACCAACACACTTACAGCTCACCCCACATCTGATAGAAACAAGAGGGGTGAATCACTCTAAAGAGAAAACGCAAAAGTATACCACAGTGTCCACTGGCGAGTAGTCCGGAAAGTGAAAAAAAACATACCGGGCAAAAGTGTAGTCCTCGTGTAGCTACACCGCGTAGACGAATTCGACCATAGTAAACTCGACCGGCACGAGCAACGCAGTCCTTTTTTTCTCGCAATCTCTTTTCCTCTTCTGCCATACTTAAGAAACAAACTGTAAAACGCACCGCAGATAGCTCTGCTGTGTAATAATTGTACGTGATGTCCATACGTGTGAGAAAGTGTACCATAGTTTATTGTCTTGCTAGAGAGAGATTTCAGATTTCACCGCGGTGCCTTCAGGAAGCTCGTCAGATGAAAATCATCCGTCGTTCTCTTCTAGCATGTGCGTTGGTTTGCTCTTTAGTGTGAGAGCAGTTGTTTTCGCAGTGCAAGGTGCTCTCCTGCACTCTAGAGGTTTTCTGAGGAGAAAAGACAAGCATGATCGCAATAGAATCAGACCATTCGATGTCGAAAAAGTACTTAAGCATTGGTTTCTTCTCAGGTTTCCCCCCACTTACCCTTCATTTACGTTAATTTCTATAACACCTCTACGTGACTTTCTCCTAACAAAAATAAGTCCCTCTTATCAATACTGGCCAGAAGTCCGCATGACGAAACTTCTCCAGGGAATTATAATTGGCAATATTTGGCAGGAAGGAAGCTCGGTATAGTAGAGCCAAAAGCGTGTAGAAGGATAAAATTAATTATAAGCATGCCACTTCTCAATAGCGGTATTGCTAAATAATAGGAGTGCGGGATACAGCAGACACCCGGGCGTATCTCACAATAGACCAACGATTCTGGTCGCAGTGAGGAAGTCCACACAGGAAAAAAAAACATCAATACAGCAGCTACATTCTAAAATAATAGATAAGGTATTAGGTTTGGGGCAAATTTGTTTGGGAGGCCCTCTTTTCTTAACCCTCTAGTGCCCAGTGCCGCCTTTAGCCGGTCTTCAGTTACACCTCTAAAAAGCCTCAATCAATACTTAAAAAATGTTTATAAAAATTCATAGTGATTTTTTGGAAGTCCGTCTGAAAATTAATTTGGGCACTAGAGGGTTAAAACATTTAAAGGTAACGTTCTGGGAAGTGACGAGCAAAAAAAAGGTCGCCCCAGGACTAGGGGGGCCCCTTAAATCGGGAGGCCCGGGGCATTTGCCCCGATTACCACCCCCCTCAAATTCGGGCCTGCCTCGAATTTAGCTAATTCAGGTCATACTATCAATTAAAATATAGCTAACGAAAGCAGATTCAGTAACCACAGTGTGGGTAAAACCATCAGCGCACCAGAACAAATCCGAAAGATTGATGTCACGGTTTCTCTAGCAGAGCAATATCTCAATAAATATGTAAACCACACTGTACCAAACAACCCTTAACTCTTAGCCTCTTCCTCGCGTTTTACCAGTTCAGGAATGTGATCCTTTCTGTATAAACAGTAACTCTGGACAAACAACCAAATAGAATCAATATCGTTTTTCAGTCAGGTCCTTGCCAAGTTATTCTAGAGAAACATTTCAAAAGGTTCTATCTGCTTTGATCGATTTTTTGATCGATCACTTTCATTCAGTCACCATAACTTATTAAACACCTTTTATACCTTGTTATTTGCACGAGTTGATAGTGGAGGGATCACTCTAGCCTTCTGAACGAAAACCACGCTTGGGAAAGTTACTAAAGCTGAACCATTACCAAAATAAAAAGACGCTCCGGAAAAACGATAAAAGCAGATAGGACCTTTTGAAATGTTTATCTAGTATTGTACTCGTGATTAGTTGCAGCAATTAAACATGAAAACAGATTATTTCACCATATAAAATGTAAAACTTAACAAGAGTCAAAGAAAACTTTGAACAAAGCTTTTCCGAAATCAGAGTTATTCTACGACAGTTTGCGATACATTATGCGCTTTTTTTGAATAAATAGGTATTATAAGGCGGTACATAAATAAAATTATGGTCGCTGGCTGTCTGTCAATGTGCCAGAATCCGGCACTGCTCACTAAATAGAAACTATTTTTCGTGAATAAATAGCGACTACCATCTGCCATAGCTAAAAGCTCGCATCCTATCTCAGATGTAAAGTATTTGCTTTTATTGCCGCCCGATGCAAAAAAAAAACAAAATCCGTGATGATGAGAGCTGCGAATCTGACAGACATTTTCGCGTGCAAATTATGTAGCGCCATGCATGAACGGCGGAAGATGACGCATTAAGGTGAATGGAAGTTCATTGAGCTCATCATATTTGGTCTTCCGTTTAGATGTTGTAAGCAACAGATTATAGATTTCGTTCACGTTAACAGATCCATCAACAGTGTACGGAATAAATCTCTCACCGGCTAGTCTAGTGGTCTTAAATATTCGTGTTCAGTTAATGATCTTTTTCAATGTCATCATTTGCTCAAATCCAGATTGAAACAAATTAAATACTGCGAAAAACGACCCAACATAACTTAAATCAAATGTGTGAACATTCTCTATTGTCGCCATCCAAACATAAGCAAACGCCGTATTTCATCCAAACAATCCTCTTGCAACAGTTTTATTCGTCTATCCGTCAAACAGTTTATTGCCAGTCAGCTCCGGGACCGACCCGTTGTTAGGAGTGCACTGCCGATAGAGCAAAAATCCGAAGTTCAACACCAACGTCCACAGATTGGTTGTGGGAAAAATGCATCTGCACGTGCATCACCGCCTCTAGCGCCTGGGGCAAAAAAAATGATTTGTTTTTCTTTCGTTTTTGCTTTTCATTAGCGCGACGGGAAATTGCATGGATGGAACTGTTTCATTCATGTTTTTGATGTAACAATGTTTACCTATTCCTTTATTTTTCATTTTGTGAATTTATTTTTCTTCGAATCGAAACTTAGACGTTTTTTCAGTGGGCTTCACAAGCATTTGATTGACTAGTTTAGAACATAAAGGTAATGTTTAGAACATAAATGTAATTTTTATTATTAGGCCTAAATATAAAATGTTTGAACTTCATTACCGCAGCAAACCTCAGCCTCTTTTGTGCACATGGCTAATTGCCATATGATAATCGCAATCACTTCAGCCAAAACATAAATAAATCCCCGCCATTCCCCAAACCCGACCTTCTGTTAGACTGGCAGCCTGAAATCACCTGCCCTGGTTGAGCTGAAGCCTGCTCGGTGTGACCTGCGATCGGAGGAGATTAATCTTAACGCGCTTTTCTCAGTGCATTGTCTGCCAAAAGGTGAGGTGCTTCCCGAGCTCATTGCGCTCGTACTCCAGTACATGTGCATATATGCACTCGTGAGGGGGAAATGAAGTGCGGATTTTTTTGCGTTTTCCACTTCATCTTGAGATTGCATCGCAATGGCACATTGGGTTGAATTGAACCATTTGTGTTCAAAATTAATGAAAAGTAAATTTGAATAAATTCTTCAAATTCATGAGATGGATATGATAGAAGAAACATTCAAGACACAAACCATTGGGTGGGGACAGGACACAACGCATGTTGACGTAAGGCATAACGATGTTATGCACCACGGCTACTAGGCCGATTGGGCATGAAGCCGAATGGATGCGAGGCGAACACGGAATGACATCATTGTATCAGGCGAAATTTTGTAACTATATGTCCCGGATTTGCAACACGTATCTCTCTCCAGAATTCTTTACGGTATGTTGCAAAATTAACGGTTACCAAAGATATTTTATTGTCTGCGTGTGCAGGTTAAGTGTAGGGTAAGTGTATTGAAGACGAAACATAATGAACAGTAGATATAACAGGCGTTGGATATAACAAATTTTAAAGAATCTTGCAGCAAAGACACATTGTCGAGGACAAGGAACCAAGCCAATCCAAAGCCACTTAAATTTCCTCTGTTCGAGCCTGCCGCCGGCCCGTTATTAGACACGGCGACCTCTTGCAGGCTAACGATTGATCTACTGATTTGCTAGGGCCGCTCAATCATACTATCTTCCCGGCAGTTGAGTCCAAATTTGATGTCATGCCTATAAAACGGTTCAATGCTGGAAATATTTTTTTTCTGCCAACACTTTCAGTGAACCGGCGTCAAAAGGATTCTAGTCAGAAGTAACCTATCGTATCAAAAAAACCGCGTAAATTCCGGAATCCGCGTAAAAAAAACCGCGTAAATTCCGGAATCCGCGTAAAAAAAAACGCGTTAATTCCGGAATCCGCGTAAAAAAACCGCGTAAATTCCGGAATCCGCGTAAAAAAGCCGCTAAAAAAACCCACGTAAAAAAAACGCGTAAAAAGCGACCTTAGTGTATATATATATATATATATATATATATATATATATATATATATATATATATATATATATATATATATATATATATATATATATATATATATATATATATATATATATATATATATATATATATATATATATATATATATATATATATATATATATATATATATATATATATATACGAAACCATTCATTTTGGAACCGTCTGTGTAGATGAAAAGTTACTTACCTTACCAGTCAGCTCCAGGCCGAAGTCTCCATTCAAGTCGGACCATCGCTGCAGCTCGCCAGCCATGTCGTCTGCGGAGGCCCCGCAGGTCGTCTTCCACTTGATCGAGCCACCTTGCTCGCTGCGCGCCCCGTCGCCTTGTTCCAGTCGGGTTGTTTTCAAGAACCATTTTCACCGGGTTGTCGTCCGACATCCTAACGACATGCCCAGCCCACCGTAGTCTCCCGATTTTCGCCGTTTGAACGATGAGTGGTTCTCCCAGCAGCTCATGCAACTCGTGGTTCATCCGTCTCCGCCATGATCCATCTTCCATCTGCACTCCACCACAGATGGTACGCAACACCTTTCGTTCGAAAACCCCAAGGGCGCGTTGGTCCTCCACGAGCATAGTCCAGGTTTCGTGGCCGTAGAGGACTACCGATCTGATGCAAATGCAAAGTCAACCATCCCGAATTGTGGCTCCACCTTGTTGCCAGCTTTCTCGTTCTATCTCTAAGAGTCTGTAGGGAATTCCGAAGCTTGGTTTCATTTCCACCCAATCCTCATTACTTCTTTTTAGATTATTTGTTTTGAAATTTTTCAGTATTCTCAGGTGTTTTGTTTTCTCCTTCCTTTTGATTAGACTGTGGAGGTGTGCCTCAGAGAACTTTTTTCCACTTCTGCTTGAGCCCCCTGATGAAGTGGAGAAAGGTTTGCATCCAAGGCTTTTGATGGAGTGCTTCTCATTGCTCCACAAATCGATGCAGAGGTCAATTTTTGAATTTTGCCTAGGTAGGCGTAGATTATTCTTGGTATGATAATTGTGTTATACATCCAATGTTTCCAATGGCTCTGCTGCATACCCAAGAGCGTTTGTAGCCATGATGATTGTTTGTTCATGTCCAGAGCATACTTCCCAACAACTCCTATCTCTACCTCCACATGGTACCAACTAGGATACGAGCAGCCCAAGGAAGATTGATGAACCGGTGGAAACTTAGTTGAATGCTGACGGGTATGGGGAGCTGTTCTCTTGAAGGGCAACTTGTCCGAGCGTCTGTTCCCCATGTCAGGGGCGGCTCAAACAGCGACTGATCCGGAGCGATCAGCGATCAGCGATCAGCGAACCGCGTTTCTTTGCTCGGACCAAGCAAGATTTGATCCATTGGTAATTGAAATTAAGATAGGTAAATGATCGCTTCCGTGGGGATCGAGGATTACCTTCCATGTGCAATCCAAACGAAGCGAAGTCGAACATAGAGATAGATCTAAAGCACTGGGTTGCACTGGAGGTTTCGGAACACGTGTCATTACCCGTTGTTGAAAATTGTCATATCGAAGTCGTCGCAAAGATTATAGATTAAAGAGGAGCGATTATCATTAGAAGGGGAACCCCATGCCACGCCATGAGAGTTGAAATCTCCCAAAAATAATCGTGGCGAGGGAAGAAGTTCTATCAAATCAAAGAGCAGCCGTTGCCCAACTTGTGCTCTGGGGGAAATATATATATATATATATATATATATATATATATATATATATATATATATATATATATATATATATATATATATATATATATATATATATATATATATATATATATATATATATATATATATATATATATATATATATATATATATATATATTGGCGCAATACAAAGCTCTTTACCTTTCCCTAGAGCGCTCTTAAATAGTCCGCAGCACCTTCCGTTCAAACACTACAAGAGCGTTAAGGCCCTCCACCAGAAGCGTCGTTGTATCGAATCCGTAGATGACTACCGGTCGTATCAGGTACATCGTCAACATTATGCTTCGTCGCACTGGACTCGATCGAAGTGGTCATATCCGAGCCATTATTCGCACGGCAATTGGTGCGTACATCTGTATATCTGAGAAGAACGGGCCGTCGTTGAGAACATGGTCAACTTGGTTTAGTGTTCCTTGGTCAGGTGATCTCCATGTGGTTTTGTGAATGTTTTTTTGGGGAAAGAAACTACTTCGGATTGCGGGAAGCTGCGAAGTTGACGCTTCGCTGGCCGTTGTCGTTCGTCATGGTGTGCAGGCTGTGCGTGCCGATCACCGGCTTATATATGTCTTCCCTACCGATCTAAGCGTTCATGTCCCCGTTGACGATCTTGATGTCTATACGCGAGCAGCTATCGTAGAGTTTCCAGCTGTGCGTAGAACATTTCTTTTTATATATCGTGTCATCCTTCGTGAAGGAAGTGTACATTGAGGATAGTGTAGTTCTGAGAGTGTAGTTGTAGAACCGACCTTTTACAACCCGTCGCTGATCGCCTGCCACTTGATCGCACGACTAGGCATCCTGCCCAGCATTATAAAGCCGGTACCCAGCTCATTGGTTGTGTTGCCGCTCTGGTAGTACTGTGCTCTGCGGCCACAAATCCGCCGTACCTTCTCTCCTTTCCGGCAAGGCTACAGGAGCGCATTGATGTCGAAGTGGCGGGGTTCTAGCTGATCCAGCAGAACTCAGTCGACACCCAGGGCATTTAGCGATCTACTGTTACATATACCGAGCTTCTAATCGTCGTTTTTATTTCGTCGGTTAGGTCATTGACGATTGTTCCGGTTCGTTTTCAATTCTTGATTGTTCGTAGTAAGTTTATTTAAGCATGCTGCTCCACTAGGGCTACGGATGCCTAGTCTCGTGACGGGGCCGGCTTGGGTGTAGCTGGCGAGACACCGCATTTCATAATTCAGCGGCCCGCTCAGGATCAGACGATGTTTGATCCGCCCCTAACATGGAGAACAGACGCTCAAGCAAACTGCCCTCCTAGGAGAACAGCTCCCGCTTCTCTGTCAGCATACGACGTGGAGGTAGTGATATGGCATTATGCCTTGGACCATACTGGGGTCTATTTTATGCTAACTAGTACGGGTGCACTGCTGGTACGCACTGCCCAGCCATTTATCAAACCTAGCTCTCCTCAATATCAAATCAGTGTTGCTGAAGATGTGTTTGTTGACGCTCTGTGGTTAAGATATTCAATACATCTTCAGAGAGTCAATCCCGGTTGAAGTGATTTTTTCTGCTGTTACGACACTATTTTATGCGTTATCAAATAAGCGCATTTTAATTCTTTTTTCTCTTAGTTTAAATGAAATGTATGGAAACTAGCCTCTCCTAGAAATTTTCCTTAATTGCGCCCATGTTCTCACATATGTAGAATTGCTAATTTCCTTGAAGAGCTCAAAATGTAGTGTAAATAAATTGGTATTTTTATTTTCCAAGTGAGAACGAAATGAGGAGAAGCTTCTACGTGCCTGCCATTGTCCATTACGTTAAGAATAAAGGTGCAAATGCAACATTCGGAGTTGTCAAACGTAAAAATGATTTATAACTGCATGACGATGAACATGTTTAATTCGTTTGTTCAAAAAAAAAATTGTTACCTCAAAAATTTCGAAATTTGACCAAATTTGCATAAGGCGTCATCAGATTTGTTTATTCTCTAATGTTAGTCCTATTTTTAAAATGCTAGAATTATTAAATTGTCAATGACTATCCGGTAAAATTTAAGAAATTGTCGATATTAATATTCTTTGAGAGATAAGCATTCTAGTAGAAACTAGAAATAGTGGGATAGATGAAAATGTTTTAATTCGACAACTTCTATCTTTGTTGATCATAAGCAGTTCAGAGATTATGTGAGTAATCAACTTACATGCTGTCCCGATATGCTGGCTTAAATGATTACCTGTTCTGTATTCAGTGTGCTGAGTGAAAAAATAGTAAAATCAAAGCGTAAAAGTATTTTCTCTATCTCATCACTATTATTTTATTTTTTTAATATAACTGATTATGATAAGAAAATTTCTCAAAACAATTGCCAACCAAAAAGTAATCAAAACAATAATTATTTCTTGCCCATGAGTGCAACACAGTGCTTAATCGCCCAACCTCAACAGTCGCCACTGAAAGCGAAAAGTGCGAAAAGCTAACCCCAGGCAGCGTGCCGTCCTCGTAGCGCAGGTGGTGGGTTGGGAAAAGCAAGTGCATCGTCATGCCTCGTACACTGCCGTCGCCTGCCGCAGCGACGCGCTGCTAGAAAGAGAGCCCGCACCCGCGTTGTAGGTTATCGGCAAAAAGGCGGAAAAAGTCGACTCTCGTCGGTCAGATTTTCGCGGCTTTTCTACTGTCTCGTGTTTTTGTGCTCTCTCGCTCTTGTCAAGCGGGCTACTACGGTAGCGCGCGAACGGCCTGTCGCGGGCGCGAGATTTTGTATAACCGCGCGCGCGGTGGAAAACGAAAAACTAACGTTCGCCTCATATAAATATTGACGTTGTTTTTGAACCCAACATCAGTGATCTTGCGACTGTGATCCGGTGTACTTCCAACAAAAAAATAATCCTTCTCTACGTGGGTGCAGCTGCGGAAAACGTGTTTTGTGTGTTTGAGGCGTGCGAAAATTTGCCTCCCAAAAGGACTTTTTAGTTTCGAACGAAAAAAAAGTTAACGAAAAAGTTAATCATGCATCCAGTGCTACGATCGTTGTGCGCCGTAGTGGTGCTTAGTGCGGTGGTGTTCGGCGCCACTGAGGATTATCAAAGCCAAGGATTACGTGCCATCGTACGAGTGTATGACGAGTGCTCGAAGGCCGATACAGGATTCACACCATGTCTGAAAAAGCGCGCCATTACTTTTATCGATCGTTTGAGCCGCGTTGAATCGATTTCCGTTGGCGACATGAAGGTTGTCCGGAACGAGCGCGCTGCCGCTCTGCAGGACAGTAAACCTTTAACGGAGGTTGAGCTGGAGCAGACCCTGCCACGCGGACTGGAAGCACGTGATGAAGCGCTGACCAACATTCTGCTGGACAAGATTGCCGGAGTATTCAGCAGCCGGACGATTCAGATTAGTCTGCCAAAGCTGTCGAGCGACGAACTTGGCCGCGGGCTGGAAGAAGGTGCGTTGTGTGAAGTATTATTTGCGAACTCTGACCGTGTGAATTGATGCAATTTATTTGGACTCAGTCAAAACCGTGGGCAATACCGATGTTGAAGTGACAGATTTACCAAGCTTAGTATCATATGTTGTTTGCTCAAAATGGTTACAAACATGACGGACTAACTGATTTCAATATTGTGTTTTACGCTGAAGAGACGCTACCCGAAGAGAAAAGTGTGTTGTATCAATTTTCTTGACAGTCGAACCGATAGCCCTAAAGCACTGCTAAAATTATTTAAAACTCGACAAAAAAAAGTTGGTTTACCTATTACGAAAATCTCTGGAAATAATCTGTTATCGTTTTTCTTTTTTTTTAATATGGAAATTGTGCAGAATAAGGCCATTCTATGTGGTGAAATCTCAATTAACAAAATTCCAAGTTGTATCCCGATTGTGTTATATATACACCAATAGTGAAAAAGACCTGAAAACATGGTCAACATATCACTACAATTAGTATAGTTTTAAATCGTTTTTAGATCCTATATCAAACTGAGAGCTTTCTTCAACTATTGAATATTTGTTGGTGCTTATGAATAACATAAGGCGACTATATAATTTCTGCACCGATTGGAACAATATCTAAATATTTTACTTAAATCGCACAATACGCCAAATTCATTTTGTTTATTGCGAACATTTTTAACAGTTTCAAACTAGCACTAGCAGTACTAAATCAAAGATTTTTGCTGTTTTCGAATACAGATTCTTCCCAGTTGTAGATTGAGAAAAAAAGAGCAGATTGGCACCAAAAACTAACAGTAGAAAACGCAAAGATTTGAGGTGTATGCTTTCCTTCACTTTAGGTTGTGCGTTTTGAGAATAGTTTGAATAGCAACAACACGCGCGCATATAGAAACCGTTTTCATTTATTTCTTTTCAATTTGATCATATTGCTGACTATTAAGTTTGCTTGCGTCGCCAGAATCGACATTGATCATTTTCCAAGTGACAGTGCTAGTAAAATTGGCAAAGCCGTAACGCTTGATCGAGCAGAGTTGAACGACCATTTTGACGGACGACGCTGATATAGATAATTACATGCGACAAGATAATTTCACTTTTTCGTCAGTTCATTCAGTTTGGCAATCTAAGTGATTTTAATTTCTCTGTGAAAACAGTGATTCAAATCACGTTTTCGAGAACAATCGGTCACAATGTTTCTTTACAACACCTTTTACTCCCGTGAGCAATTAAATTCAACACTGTAACGTTAAGTTCATGTACACAAACTTTCTCTACCGTCAAACAGAAGAAAAAGATTCTAATAGTTTTTGAATTTTGCCATTAACGATTTTTTACCATAAAATTCAATTGTTATGATGCTTTTTGTGTCGATGTTACCACTGTTAATCTGCGCTATTACAATCAATTCGGCAAATTAAAAGCCGAGAATTCAGTATACGCCGATTAAATAACAAGATACAAAGCATCTACATATCGAAACAGTCTACAACTTAAAACATAGAAAAAAAAAACATGATTACCTACTTCCCAGAAATTGCATCATAACTCAGGCACATTCGTTATGCATGTTGCAAACATAATAAAAAAATGCTCTAAGTTTGCACCATCCAAGTTTTGCATGTACTTTGGACGTGTTGCCACCAACAACCATCCAAGCGTTGAATTGAATTTTTGCTCCAGTCCAGTAGACATTGGACAACACTGTTCGAATTGGTTGTATAGGTAATTGTCTATTGAATTTTCTCTTTAGTCCTGTAGGCAACATAAAAAATTTATCTCGCTTGGACGTGTTGCCAATATCGAGCATGGGCTGTAGTTGTTAATAAACGCCAAAAAGTGTGCGTGTGTGTTCGTTTCCAATAAGAATTACTTTGATGGAATGTTCATCAGGAAAAAAATCTTGTTTAATCTTGAAACCCCACGCTTAGGAAATCAAGTGTAGTTAAGAACCAAACTTGCTCTACAGGAAATGTACGCAGTAACATTTTGTAATTACAACTAAACTTTCGGAACTACTTTACGCCTAAAAGACATATTTTTTAGATCTATGCGTATTAATTTATAATTGTTTTATTTAAATCGCCAAATGTTCATATCAAGGCTGGATGATTGCGGTAGTCGCTAAGGCTATGTTAACTGGTGATAAACAAGCATAAGATTAGCTCTTCAATGCGAAGCTTATTTTACATGAGTTCCGGTAAAATAAAAATCTATCCAATGACTGATCTTTGCGTGTCATTGTTTTTTTTTTCTTCTGTTGCGAGACACAAACTCTAGCTAAAATTGTTGTAATTAACTGTTCATACATATAAATAGTTCGACTTTCTAATTTAATACAACACAGCAAATGAATTTTCGAAGCACAATTCATGTGGGTAAATTACTCATCATATCGCACACCGTACAACTTCGGGCTAAGCTACAGTTAATCACTGACACCAAAATTATCTCAACAATAGAGTTAATTGGCATTTTTCTTGTTTTTCCTCGTAGGTCGTGGCAAGATGAAGAAAATGATGAGCATGATGATTATGGGCTTCATGATGAAGATGGCCGCCATGGTTCCGGTGGCCATCGCTGGACTGTATCTGCTCGCCGGTAAGGCTCTGATTGTATCGAAGATCGCCCTGCTGCTGGCCGGTATCATTGGACTCAAGAAACTGGTCGCCAGCAAACAGCAGGGAGGCGGCGGCGGCTGGTCGAGCGGCGGATCTGGCCACGGAGGCGGCTGGGACCGGCGGTCTGCCGATCTTGCTGCATCGGCCGCTGCACAAAATTTGGCTTACAACTCATACGCTAAGAATCAAGCGTAAGGCAAACACCCCTACATCCCAAGCTCAAAACTATTCACACTAATCACGCTCCAAAAACGGAAAAGTTCCCGAGATTTGTTGTTTGTTGACTACTATTACCGTTCGTGAAACCAGGAAACCGGAACACACCCAGACAATCCGTTCCCCGGATCATCCTATACTTTCACTGCCGAATGACTAAGAAGAGATAAATTATTTATTTATTTATTTATTTAAATTATTATAAAAGCAGGCAGCAACTCACACAATCAGCTCAAGCTCCGATTCTTGTCCCACCCCTGCGAACGCTACAACGTGTATCAATGAGGCTGTTTTCGCGCCCTCTACACATCTCGCTTGGAACTTTCCCTTCAAATTCTCCCCCTATAAGTTCTTTCAACTTTCAACTGAAATCTAATAATTTTCGCGTTTTCCATGGATTTTCCTTTGCAAGTAAACCATTGTCTTTGTTTCCCATCCCATCCACGCCCTTCGTTACCCTTTCATATACCTAACCTCGTCCAAATCTACATACAATCGCTATATCGTCTCTCGGAAGAAGCGATCTTTTTTCTCTAACAACTCTCTGTATCTCTTTGATTTTTCCACCTGCTCTCATGCAACAACCATAAATTGTTGTGACTTATTCTGAAGTAAGTCTATGTGCGTCATTTCCACTCACCTATAATTTACTTACCTGCTCTCGGCAAAGTTTTTTCACGACATCAATCCCCAACCATTATCTGCACCCTTGCAGTGATGAAAGCTGTATTTTCTACTAATCGTATCGCCTCAAGGGTATCCAACTGTCTTTAAAAAACACTCTTTCTTTATGTCTATTGCCCGTCCACCCCCGTTGATTACTAGCTTCCCTTTTCATGGCTTTTCCATTACTCTGTGCACACAGAAAACCAGTACGTTTTTTGACACAAGACCACATTTTACGACGCGAAGCCTTTTCTCCTTCTGATCGGATCTCCTCTTCAAAAGTACGCTCTCATTATTCGCTTCGCAGCTAAAATGCCACCAGCTGTCAAAAGCAACAGTCATGTTCAGTCCTCATAGGACCTTAACCTACTGCAGGTGTCCTCCTCATATTTCTATTAAAGTCTACAATTGTAACCCTCTTTTATTATTAATCTTAGAAGTTAAAACCGAAACTGTTTTTCCACTATTATCTGTGCCGGTATCTGTTACCCCTCTAACTGTTTGCTGTTATTTTCCGTAAGGAGTCACCAGCTGAAAAATGTATGTTAAATTAACGCAAAATATGTTTTTTTTTAATGTTTGATGAAGACGAATAAGAACCGTAATGTAAAACGAGATATAACGAGCGTGCGGACTTCATCAGCCGCATGCTAAACTGCCTCTTCAATCGGTGGCATCTATTCTTGTTGATAATTTATAAGTTGTATTGTTAGATAGAACGAACATGAAGAAAACTTGTTGAAAACCCGAAAACGAATAAATGCGCAGAGTTTCCGCGTAGGAAATCTCAAAAATTAACCATCTAACTTAATTGCCTCTCAGTTCCGAAATTTTCCGCGCTCCTCTTTCGGTTTAAGTGAACGATAAATCACCCATCGATGCCACCACTAACGATCACTTTTGCGCCTCCCTACGGGGGGCACACTCTGCTGAAACGAAAGCGAAGCGTTTTACCTCTTCAAGTGCGTCGATTAAATCTTCCGCTAATGCGCCACTCGCGTGAGTTTGAGTGGCTGCTAACATGCTCGCGCACCTGCCTAGGCACGTAAACTGCCTTCTCGGAGCTTTTCGTCGATTCACCGCTGTCTGTGCCGTGTATATGCGATGCCGCTTGAGAAATCAAGAATAAAATTAATTATTTTTAACACTGCTTCCCCGGTCAAACGGAAAGAAGTGCCAGTTAACGGGTTTATGGGCGAGAAATTGGGCTACTCGTCTCCGACAATTGCCTTAACTCGGTTAAAAAGTGATTCATCGTACCAAGCGAATGAAAAAATACAGCAAACATCAGTGGAGCTTACCGCTTTGGAAAACAGAAATGCATTAATCTGTTTTTTTTTTTAGGTTTTGCTATACTGGTTGTTTACGTTTTCGTTTGTCGACAAAAAGAGTGTATACTTATAATTCGAGTGTGTTAATTGCCGTTAGTACAAATGTGCAGGTGAAAATTCGATTGTTACCGAAAATTAAACTCCATTATTTTTTACACACTGTTTCGTCTCCGTATGAGACAGCAACGGAGACAGAGATCAAATCCTAAACTCTATTTTTCGTTAATTTTTAGAGAAATAAATCTCGAATAGAATGATAGAATTTTTTTCGATTTTTACGATATCGATGGAAATATTTATCTTTCGGCAGATTGCAAAAGAGAGTGGTATGCGTAAGATATACCGGTTCTGGCAAAAATACTACTGCACTGGCTGATATGAAACTCGTGATTTTGGTGAATTTCCGCTGTGGTTGGAGTGGCTTCAAAAAACTTTTTCGGCGCGTTTTAAAAACATTAAATTGAATACCAACATGGATTTTTAGCAAATAAGTAATTGATTGTCGGGGTCGGGCGGGGGGGGGGGGTTATTAGTAGCTTAAGTATTTATGATAAACATTAGTAAATAATGAGTATGTGTGTCCAATCACAAATGGTGACTTCTCAACACTGTTAGAAAAATGGTAATTTTAATTGTTAGGATTTGTTTGCTTTCGCAATTAGGGATCATCCACATTCCACGAGGGCAGATTTTTAACGATTTTGAACCCTTTCCCTTTCACTCCGTGGACAACTGTCCATATAAATTCTAAAAATTTTGTAAAAAATGTAAAACATTGTTAGTAATTTTATTTTACATAGCTTCTAATGCTCCAACACCAGTGAGTCTATGTAATTCGAGTGTGCCAAACCAAACAGGACGTTTCAAAATCATGTTCAGAATTTTATTCTGAATCCTTTGAAGCGTTTTTTTTCCTTGTTAAACAACAACTTGACCAGATCGGTACTGCATAAAGCATTGCTGGTCTAAAAATTTGTTTGTAAATCAAAAGTTTGGAAATTCTATTAATAAGAGGATATGGGCTCTTTAAAAATAAGTTTATAAATAAGTGTGTAAGTAAAAATTTATACACCTTTTCAGTTGAAAACTGAATAAGACGATTCCGATCTTTCAATGTTTGGGCCAATAAGCGGCATTCGTCTCTTCAGCCAATTTAATAGGTAACTTTGACTTCGGAGAGAAACGTTGAAAGTTCTCTTTTGAAAATGTTAAATTCAGAAGCAATAGTTACCACAATAGGCGGAACTTTCTCCTTTTTAAAAAAAAACCGTTAAATAAATCTGTGAGGAAGAATTTTTAGTTATAGCTTTTAACATAACAAGAAAATCTTATGCGTATACCATTTGGTACAGCATAAGTATGAAAAATCTTTTTTTATTGATAAAGCCATTAGTCCTCAACGTTTACTTAGTGGAAGTAAAAATGCATCCGAAAACGGTGGTTTAATTTCACACTATACAATCTTGTTCTCAGTTAAAAAAGCAAGCTCGGGATTAGTTGAACACTGCAAAACAATGCCAAAAATGATTGATTTTAGCTCAATTTTTAAATTATTCTGGGGGAATAGGGGCATAATGAGCACCCTAACTTGATTGCTGATTTAAGCATGGAAAACGACAAAAAATTTAAGCTGTCTTCAGTGCAAAAATTGAATTAACTATCTATATTTAAAGGCACACTATTCACAAATTGAATAGTTTATCGTATAATGGTGAAAAACACAAATTAGGTTCATGCATCAAAAACTAGCAATTAGTCGATGTGTGGGGCACAATGAGCACCCCACTGGGCATAATGAGCACCCACGGGGTATAATGAGCACTCTTATAGAATATATCTTGAAACTGTGTAAAAGTACAACTAATGGGCCAACGTTTGTCGCGGGATGCCGTGATACTTGGCGGCTTGTTTCGTGAATGTCCCGTCGCGCCTTATGGTGGCCAATTCTGCCTGCAATCCCTTTCTCTGACCGATTCGGTCTCAAAGATTTTCTAATATATGTTCGCACCATCACTGTGAACAAACACTAACTGAGGAAACAGACAAACTCACAAGTCTACTGAGATGAATTTCAGGTAAGTTTATGTGACAAGGTGTGCTCATTTCACCCCACCTAAAGGTGACCATTTCGCCCCTATCGAATTAGTTAAAGTTAACATGAGATTTTAATACTAATTATAGCTTAAAATCAAAACTTCAATGATGGTGAAATTCGGGGTACGACCCATATGCCATATTGATGTGTCTACATACTTGATTGAGCCATTTAAACGACCGTAGAAGCTTATTTTGTAGTGCGCAATAATAATAATTTTTCCAACATCAGGGAACCAAGTTGAGTTTTTCAAATTATTTCCATATTTTAAACAGACAAATCACTTTTGTTCTATATAATGAGATACTGTAGTAACTACGGAAGAGTTCCACATACCACATTGTATTAAAATATGCGTAGTTTCGCATAAAAGAGGGGTGCCCATTTCGCCCCGTGTGCTCATTATGCCCCTAATCCCCCTACTATTTAAAATATATGCCAATTTTTATGCCTCCAATTTGGGGTACCGCAAGGCATTGGCTTTTTAAACTCGTTCAATGAAAATAAAATAATACGTATTTGAAGAGGGCACATTTTCGTTACATAAAGTGAAACGTTGTCCTACGCCAAAAATGAGATTGTATCTGCAAAGTAGTCATTGAATTTACGTAACCAGTTAAGATCCATAGCCTTCAAGTCCAAGCGAGATTCACATATTTTAAAACCGATGAAATACAGCTGGTTAGGGTGGGCTGGTGGCCACGTGACACGAATGTCGGAGTAACAACCAGCAAAGATAACATTCGACAGAGAACCGGACAAAGTTTGGTGACTTCGTATTGGAGGATACAAACCCAAAATCAAATGATAAGCAGCATTTCGCAGTTGAACAAAAATGAATAAGACAACAATTATTGTGACAGTACAAAGATAGTAAATGTTTGATGTTTTTTGTACAATCATTACCTTTCTACAATCCTAACTATTTTCAAGATTCTGTTATCTTTTGTTTTTTTTTTATCTTTTGATACGCATTAAATAAATTATACCTAATTATAGTTCCATAGGCTACGTATTAAAATGAAATGCAGTCATATAAGAATCAAATTAAATTAAATTAAATAATTTTTAACACCGTGCTTACTTTATTAGAGAACTCAATCATTTTTTACGTCGTGAATTCAACAAATGTCGTATTCTGCAATACAATGACAAAAATCTGCACAATCTACGCAAAGCATATGTGACAGTTAGAACCTTTTTATAATTACTGTAAAAGTGATATCAGTGGATGAAATATCGAAGTATTTTTCTCGTTATTTAATTCGATTTCTCGGACTTTAAACAGCGAAATAAAAATTATAAACTTCTTCAGTACACACGTTTCGGTAAACAATTGCTTGAAAACGCAAATGGCGACTGACGGTTGCTGCTAGTGGGCACAAATTCTGTTCCAGACACCAAAAAAACAGTGATAATTATCCATCGCTGACCCCTATCAGTGAGAAATTAAACCGCTAGATGAAATGGTTTTCTTCGTCAAAAGTATCCGTGATGTGATACTGACATGTACAAGCAGTAATTATTACTTCATACTTTTCATGCTCAGATAATCAACATTTGGATACCGAGTAACCCAGATACTCACCATACTGTTGGGATTTCTGCGGAGAGTGCGTTTTGCCAGAATACATAAGTGCTTGTGTTGCAATCGTGTTTTAACTTAATGTTATATGTTATATTATATATGAATTTACATCGTAGCCTAGAACAAAAATAATTCAGTTGATAGTTAAATTCATCGTTAGCGGATTATACGGTTTATGCAGATCATTTTCGTACTAATTATATTACATCAAGAAGGGAATAAGCAGGTATAAAGTTCCATTGTATTCAATGTTTACGATACATGGACGAATACTTAAAGGATTTTATTACATTTCAATAACATTTGATCTTTATTTCATTTGAATGATACCCAGTATACCCTTAGTGCATTTTAAAACACACTAGAAATTCTCTGTGGAGCAACGACAAGCCTGGAGCACAGCTTAGACAACGAAGATAAGAGAACTAATTTGGACGGGAGGTCGAAGATGAATTAAGATGATCTAAAAATATGATTTAGCTTAGATATCACATCCTGCGTATAGATTTGGACTTGAGTTCGCAAAATCTAGAATCATGCAATTACAATTTTCCAATCATTTACAGCAAAAATTTAAAGAAATCTGCTGAAAACTCACTGAGTTATAAGCATTTGAAATCAGATGATTAATTTACTGACGCTCTCGATTCAATTTCATTCATTGTGAAATATGGCTGTTCCAGAATATTACCGTAAGACGTACTTTTACGTCAAAAATATAATATTTCAATTGCGACATTGATCATGCATATTATCGAGCTGTTACGATTTAATCTTATTTTACTGGAAATCAAGCAAAAATAACGATATCCACGATAAAGCAATAACTCGTAATGAAATTTCACTGTAATGTGTTGTGAATAAAAAGGTTAGAATAGAATCTATGCTTCAAAATCTTCTTATTTTCCCTTAATTTTCTTCTATTTCCTCAATGGGTGATTTGGTTGTAGGAAAACGATCACGGTGAAGAAGCTCATAGTGACAGCATTCAATACAGAATGGAGTATCTTGCAAAGAAATCTGCTGAGCCACCCGTGGGCGAATTAGCTCAGTATCTTGACGAGCAGGTGAAATTGAAGAATTCAATTTTAAAAATAGGGTCACAAAAACGTTGATATTGACGTATGCGGACATTTTTCAAACGAATCAGAAGTTGAAGATTTTCGTCAATTATTGGTGAATCAAATTTTACCTGAGCATTTGGAACAGAATAATTCCTGGCATCGATAATTACACATTTTAATGCTTCCAAAGGAGAATCAATATTCACTTCGCTTTGCAAATCCAGCTCATTATTAAATTATTCTATTAGTTCTATACTTTTCCCAATTAGCCTTGTGATAAATAAAAACAGAACTCATAGGGTTGAAAACTGATTCATGTGATAAAGAAAAAGTTATTGGAAGATAATCAGAATCAAAATCAGCACGCTGCCAAAGATCGTCCTTAGTACCGTCGTTCGAAAACTCCGAGCACTCGCAGGTCCTCCTCGAGCATTGTCCACGTTTCATCCCGTAGAGAACGGGGCTTAGTCTGTTCGACCGCAATTGCTTGTGGAGTCCATAGTAGGCACGACTACCGCTGATAATACGCCTCCGGATCTCTCGGCTGGTATTATTGTCCTCAGTAACCAGTGATCCAAGATAGACAAACACGTCGACTACCTCGAACTCGTCGCCGTCGATCGTAATGCTACTACCTAAACGATGTCGGTCGGCTTCAGTTCCGCCGGCTAGCATATACTTCCTTTTTAGACGTATTTATCCGCAACCCAATCCTCACTGCTTCCCGGTTCAGTCTAGTGTACTGTTCTGCCACCGTCGCAGTTGTTCTTCCGACAATGTCCATGTCATCAGAGAAGCAAATGAATTGACTGGATTTGTTGAAAATCATACCCCGCGTGTTGATGTCCGCTCGATTCATTACACCCTGTAGCGCAAGCAGGAGAGACCATCACCCTGTCGACGCTCCCTATGGAGTTCAAATGAAACCGACAATCCACCCGAATCCCGTACACAGCACTGCGTCCCATGCACCGTAGCCTTTATCAGTCTAATCAGCTTCTCCGGAAAGCCGTTTTCGTCCTTGGCCTTCCGTAGCTCTTTTCGATCGATTCGAGTCAATGAATAGGTGGTGCGTGTGGGTTCTGTATTCACGGTATTTCTGCCGTATGGCAAAGATTTGGTCCGTCGTAGACCGTCCTTCCACAAAGCCGGCCTGATAACTTTTCACAATTCTTTTGGCTAGGGGTTAAAGGCGGCGGAAAATGATTTGGAAAAACACTTTGTAGGCGACACTCAGGACGGTGATCGCACGATAGTTCCCACAGTCCAATTTGTTGCCCTTCTTATAGATAGGGCAGATAACCCCTTTCTTCCACTCATCCGGTAGCTGTTCTGTATCCCAAATTCTTGCAATCAGCCGGTGCAAACAGGTGGCCAGCTTTTGCGGGCCCACCTTAATAAACTCCACTCCGAGGCCATTCTTCCCAGCCGATTTACTGTTTTTCTTGATGGCATCCTGAACTTCGCCTATCGTTGGGGCTGGCACGTCTTCTACGTTTGTCGCACCGACGGGATCGCTTTCTCCGCCGCCATGGTCCTCTTTCTGGGCGCCATTCAGGTGTTCGTCGAAGTGCTGCTTCCACCTTTCGGTCACCTCACGATCGTCCGTCAGAATACTGCCACCTTAGCCCGGCACATTTCGGCTCGCGACACATAGTCTCTGAGGGATGCGTGGAGTTTCTGGTAGAACTTTCGCGTTTTCTGAGAATGATGCATCTATTCCAGCTCTGCAAACTCCTTCTCATCCAGGCGGCGCTTCTTCTCCCGGAAGATTTGGGTTCGCAGCATCTTCTTCTGTCGGTGTCTTTCCACATTCTGACGAGTGGCACTGCGCTTCTTAGCCGCCCGCGGAAATTTCTCCTCATTCATCACCCTCCTACATTCCCACATGCCCGATGACGTTCTCCACTACGCTGTTGATGGCTGTATTAATTGTGTTCCAACAGTCCTCGAGAGGACCTTCCTCCAGCTGGTCCTCTTCCGGCAGCGCAGCTTCGAACGAGTGCGCGTAATTTTCGGCGACGTTAGGGTGCTTCAATCGCGCGAGATCTAACCGGAGCGGGCGTCAGTACCGAATATTGTTAACGACGGAGAGTTTTGGGCGCATCTCAACCATCAATAGGTCGACGTTAGCGCTCCTATAGGATCTGACGTCGATGATGTCTTAGAAGTGCCGACAATCAATCAGAACGTGGTCAATTTGTATTACCGTCTGATTTGGTGACCTCCATGTGTACTTGTGTAGGAGGTTGTGTAGGAGTGTGTGTACGACGCACGGCCTTGTTCTTGGAGGCGGCAAAGTCGATGAGTCTTAGGCCCATTTCGTTGGTCAGTTGGTGCGCGCTGAACCCTCCAATCACCGCTTTATATTCCTCCTCCTGGCCGACCTGAGCGTTGAAATCCCCGATGACGAACTTGATATCATGTTTTGGGAAGTGATCGTACTCATGCTCCAACTTCGCGTAAAATTCATCTTTGCCGTCTTCGGTACTCCCGGGTTGAGGGCTGTGCACGTTTATGATGCTTATATTGAAGAACCGGCACATTCGAGGGCTGATTGGCCTCCACTTAATCACCTGTTTCCGCATCTCGCCCATCACTATAAAAGGTGTCCCCAGCTCATGTGTGTTGCCGCAGCTGTGGTAGATGGCATGACCATCCCGGAACGTACGTACCATTGAGCCCTTCCTGCAGCGCTACGAGGTCGAACCTGCGGGATTCCAATACTTCGGAGAGCACTCGGGTGCTCCCTCGGAAATTGAGAGATCGGCAGTTCCACGTCCCGAGTTTCCAATCGTTAGTCCATTCTCATCGCATGGGTCTGTGCCGATTGTTCCAGTCCGAATTTCCTTGTTACTCGTCTATTACTTAGGAGTGTTTTACGGTGGCGACTTGTGAAGCCTGCGCACCAACCCCCTGTCTCGCCGGAGGACCATCGTGCGCAACATTGTGTTGAGCCCCACGTTGGCACGAGGCCGGTAAACGGCCGCCCCTAACCTGGAGAACAAACGCCGTTGTGAGCCGCTCCTAATATGAAAGACAGACGCTCGGAAACTCAAAAGAGCCCTCCTTCCCTGTCAGCATACGACCAAGTTCCCACCTGGGTTGGTTACCCGATCTTTCCTTGGTTGCTCGTATCCCAGCTGGCACTGTGTGGAGGTTGGAATAGGAGTGGCTGGATAAGAGGCTAAAAACCACGTGTGGGGTCTATTCTATTCATGTAGGTGCACTTGGCCACGATGGTACGAATTATCCAGCCGTTTGCCAGCCAGTGACGATATGACCTGTCTCTTACAATTGAAAATCATTTCAAAGACAAACAGACGTGCCGCTTCGAACGAAAATTCTGAAAAATTTCCGTCCTTATTCGAGACCTTACACTCATGCGCCACCACGTGAGCTTATTGCCTACTAACTTATTTTCGTAAAACGGGTTTTGTCTTTGCTAATGGGTGTGCACGCTTGCTTAAATCAACACAAGCGGCATTACTGATGATTTTTGTCTTTGATAACGAATGTGCACGCTTGCTTATAGCGACATTAGCGGCATTATCAATTGACGATCGTCAGATGAAGCAAAATTTCAAAATTATCGTTATTTTTCTGGTCGATGAAATCGTCATCGAGTGGCACATCTGTTTGTCTGTGATCATTTCTTTCATTTTCAAGCCTTTTGTGCGTCGAATGAAAACTACTCGAATGCTCTTGCATTGCATCTTGACAACCGAAGGGCTTGAAAAGGAAAGAAATTATTTTCAGTTGAAAGCGATAGTAAACGGCGTCATTTTCATCTGATGATCGTCAATTTAAAATGACAATAAGCATTGATGAAGGCAGGGTGATTCTATACAGTACTTCACGCATATAGAGCGAAAAGATAGAAAAGAAAATCGTAATGATATGAAACGGAGGTCGCCATCACCATCACAACCCGAAATGGTTTTTTTTTCCTGTATGGACCTTCCTCACTGCGACCAGAATCGTAGATCTATTGTGAGATATGCCCGGGAGTCTGCCGTATCCCGCACTTCTGTCAATAGCAAGACCGCTATTGAGAAGTGGCATGCTTTATTGTTCATCAGTGCTTGTGTGTAATGTGATACTCTTCCTTACACGCTTACTGTTCTACTATACCGATACTCGTTCCTCTTGCCAAATATCACCAAATATAATTCACTGGAGAAGTTTCGTCGTGCGTCCTTCTGGCCAGTTTTATTGATAAAAGGGACTTATTTTTTGTTAAGAGGAAGTCACGCAAAGGTTTTGTAGATTTCAGCGTAAAGGAAGAGTAACTGGTGGGGAGCCTGAGAATAACCCATGCTTAAAAGTCCCGAAATGGTTACGCAGCGCCAGTGATCAACAGCGAAAAAAAATTCCGAAATTATGATCGGAACTTGTGTGACGTATTTATTGGATGCCATACCATTGTAGTTCCAGCTGCACCTTGCGATATTAGAAAACTATCATCGACGCAAAGCGCTATAATTTCAATTGAAACGCTGAAAGAAAGAAAAGAATCTCTCTTTCCGTCAACTGAAACAGTCATCAGTTTCATTTGAAATGATCCGATAAACAATAGACGGGAAATAGAAAAAGAAGTGATTCGATGACAAAAGCCGAGGGGAATCAAATGAAAATGAAACTGTTCGAATCAAAATGACAGCGTAAAATATTCAATTTTATTGTTTTGTTTCGAAAATGTGTTGTGCGTTGTTACTGATTAACGAACTACAACTTGTAATACCTATGAAACAGAATATCGCAACAATATTCGAGACGAAGTGACAGCAACGTAATAAATTATCTGATCAGTGTATTGGACATAGTCCGAGCGAAAAGTCCAACTAAAGGAGTTTAGGAACCACATGACAACGGAAACGAGGAGTAATCGCACGAACTATTTTTACGCGGTATCATGGATTGGATGAGTGTAAATATAAATGTCTTTCGCCAAGATAATTACCCTAGCCTAGGCCTTAGTGATATCGAACTCGCCAGTATTTTTTAAAACGATGGCAAAGTACCGTGCGAAAAAAAACGTACAAATAACGCGTCATTTGGAAAAACATCGTAAAAAACGTGTAAAATGAAACCCTGTAAGAAAAAGCAGTGTAAAAAAAGATTTTACTGTATTAAGATTCTGGGTTTGTAGTACATATTAGCTCTTGGTGGCATCACAGAATATTTGTCACATTCAGTGCAATTCATTTTAAATTGCGTTAGTAAACGAGGAATACATTTCAAAACCTCCATTTTCCGTTTTCAAATCAAAAGATTGACTCGCGTCTCCTGTTCTTCGATTCGGTTGATGGCTGACTGTCTCAAACAATCCGGTGTCAATCAAACAGTATCTTCAATGCCGACGCGAATATGCGATATATTTTTTCAATTAAACACATCATAAAGAAATTGCACATAATTTTATTTCCGATTTTCTCGTCGCAATCTCCGGCCATTCTCCCCTGACGAGTTATAACTCATTCATGTCGATAAACTCCTCTTTTTTCCCACGCCAATGCATAATTTCATCACGTGTATCTTCAACTTCAAAGCTTCATAGCGACCCAACACCGTAGGCTGACAACTTCAGCTAAGCACTTTATTGCTTCCCATCCAATAAGCCGTCGCGTACACATTGTGATGTTGAGTTCAGTTCTGTTTGCAATACGGCACCAAAAAATTCACATCAGCCCAACCTATTGCAATAGTAGTAATACCCACCTGTGAGGTACTACTGCTGAACCAGGGTTTGAAAAAAAAAAACCCAACGCTCAACGATCCCCGTTAATTGCCCCTTTCCATTTCATTGCCCTCGCCGAGACAATTCTAAACTTTCGCTATTTTCATGAATGTGAGCTTATTCATGCAGCAGGGTAAAGGCGAAGTAATGAAGCAAAGGGTCGTCGAGCCCGCAAGCAACCTTCCGACAGTTGCTTTCCTGCAATCCGCACCGCGGCCATAGCAGACAACGTTCGAGCAGCTTTGAAGCCTGTAATTTGGAAGAATTATGAACCGAGCATTCAACTAATGTTTGTTACTGATCTACAATACCATCCGACTGACTTTGCAGCTGTTCCGTGAGACAATTGCGTACGTTGATGACAGCTTAACCGGAGCCATGGTTTCCGCATGATTCTACGGTCAGTTAAGTCAGTCAAAACTGCGTCCGCGCGGGGAAGGAAACAAACATTAACCCACAAATATTCGGTTAAAATGAAAGCGGTTTGAAATGGAATGCGGCAGATTAGTGACAACCAGTGGCACTTGAAGTAGGATCAGTCCGGTAGGGTTTTGCTCATTACAGTTTTCAGATTAGGAGCTATCAACAACAACAAAACTTTCGAAGTGAAAGATGACATTCTGTTTAGGATTACTTGAATATTTCACCCCAGGAATCAAACTACTAGGCATCAATTATTTTAAGCGCTACAAACGGTGACATGTTAATTGTGCTTACATTTATGCACAGACACCTTCGTTCAGTCGGTTTAAATATTGTTCTCTCAAAAACTGTTGTGCTCGTCGAATCAACGAAGGGTTGAAAAGTAGGCAAACTTCAACTCCAAAAATTTAAACAGTTCTTCTGAAAATTTTGTTAAGTTACAAAACTTGAGTAGTGTACAAATAAACATGAATTGTTATGCAAATGTTACAAATATAAGTATGTATTTGACATTTTACATAACACGTACCAACCAAGCTGGCTTACATTGAATAGAACTGTTGCTTTTGTGTGAGAACACTCACGAGTGTCGAGCATCTTTTCGAATTTGGTGTGCCTAGTCATATTTTTAAACGTAGATTAACTAACTCTAGTTACTTTTAGTGATTATCCTTTTTTCATTAAGACTTTTTGTCAGATGATGCACTTAGAAATAAACAAATCAACAAATAAACAAACTTTTTTGTAAAGACCTCACACTTGTATATGTAGCATAACGTTTTTGCCTTTCTCCTAGAAAGGTATAGCAATCACTGGAAAAACCAAAGGTATAAAAGTGGTCCCAATGGCCGAATGTCATATACCACTCGACCCGTTTCGACGAACTGAGCATTTTCTGTATGTATGTATGTATGTGTGTATGTGTGTGTGTGTATGTGCAACTTTTTTTTCTCACTCACTTTTCTCAGAGATGGCTGGACCAATTTTCATAAAATTAATTGCAAATGAAAGGTCTAGTTGTGCCATAGGTTGCTATTGAATTTCATTGTAATCGGATTTTTAGTTTAGAGGTTATGTATCAAAATGTAAAAATCACGAAACATCAATATCTCAGAAACCACATAACCGATTTCAATAAAACTGGTTTCAAATGATCGGGCTGTCTCCAAAACCCTTAACTTTTAAATTTCGTTATGATTGAACATATGGTTCAAACGTTATGTAAAGAAAAGTAATCCTGAGGTTGTTTAAACTCACTCATTTTTCTCAGAGATGGCTGAACCGATTTTCACAAAATTAGTGTCAAATGAGAGGTCTAGTTGCCCCATAGGTTGCAATTGAATTTCATTGTATTCGGATTGTAACTTTGTCCGTTGTTCATAAAAATGTGAAATCACATAATGAAAGTAAACATATTGACTTTCTCCTAACGATCACTGGCTAATTGAAAGGTAGAAAAGTGATCCAAATGGTCGAATGCCATATACTACTCGACTCAGTTCGACGAAACGAGCATTTTCTGCACGTGTGCATGTATTGGTGTATATGTTTGTGTGTGGGTGTGTACGTGTGTGGATGTTTTCCAGAAACCGAAAGCTGCAAAATCGGGTTTCAAAGTGAAATATGGAGTTTACTCCCGGCTTTCGAGCCCGGGATAATGTTCCTGAAAAACATTGGTAATGTTTGTCCCTTTAAGGTTGTTTTCCAGAAATCGGAAGCTACTAAGTATCTAGAAATTTAAAATGGCGTCCCAAGTTAATTTCTGGCCTTTGGGTGTACCGCTTCCGCAATACTCATAATGGATGAAGTCGGCATCTTCGCCATCGAAATACCCGAATTAGGCAAAATTTAGCCATTTTAGGATGTACTCCGGTAACCAGAAGTAGTCATCTGGATTTTTGCGTGATGTATTCGAAACATATTTATTTCATTATATTTGCATATATATGTTTTAATGTATGCTCATATATGTATGAATGTTAGGTTTTTAATTTTAATTTAATAATAGTATAGTGTTAAATAATGGTATAGTTGTGCTGAAACCAGCAGAAATTTTCAAGGAGTATTTTTTCTCTTAAATCGTGTAAATCTATTCTAAGGGCATCTTCAGCGGTGGTCCAAATCGTTGTTTTGTTCTATTTTTTTTGGAACAAACTCAAATTGATTGCTGCACCGGTGGTGTAAATGTTGTTTTATACCAGATCTAAATGGAAAAAATTTGAAACTGGTATACGTTTTGATCTATTTTTGTCACTTTTTGGAACAAGAAATAGATCGTTCTAAAACTTTTTGTACGCTACCAATAGGTGGGTAAAATGTCATATTTTAATTGAATACCTCATTTTTAGCTATTTACAAATAAGCATTTTGCCTGAGTTGGGGGATAAATAAAACAAAGATTTTTCATGATTATTCACAATTCATTTTTGTGGTTTTTCTGCAGAAGAAGATGAACATGTTTATCGCTCCTGGCTTCGAGGAAACTGACTAGCAAAAGGGAGAATTCTGGAAGACCATAACCGTAGGTTCAACTACTTGGTTTGCAACCATCAGCCACTAGGAAGCCAAATATGTTGGCTATTCGTTAATCGCTCTAATTGTAGTGGGACTAGAGGAGGCCTCAAGAGGCAAGAAAAATGTTCTTCGAAGACACTGAACTGAAAACGTTCAGAATGCAGAAGTGGCATTGTGCAGCTCGGATCGAACGATTTTCGCTATTTTCGAGCACGTCACATACTGCCAGCAAAACTGCAAAGCAAATCTAAGCTCGAAAGGAGCTGTCAATGTCATTTGTTCTTCAGCACATCTAACCCGCAAAGTCGAAAAAAAAATACGGAAAACGAAACATACTCGTTACTCGTTACTCGTTACTCGTTACTCGAAACGAAATGCACAATGTCACCCCAGGCTTGTTTCAATATCCTCAACACCGAACCCAAGTTTAAAGAACTGCAAGATTCTGAAAGATTGATGACACGAAAACGGAAGATGAACATCTACGCGATCAAACATTTTTCGCTATCCTCCGAAGCCCTATTTGTAGCAGAAATTTTTAGATCATACCAATACATCCTGAAAAATGTCACTGACGCTCGGGTCAAATCTATAAAGTCTTGTGGATTTAAAGTGTCTTGCCAAAGTAATCGTTAAATGTGCGTAAAACTTATCGAATTTCCGTTTGTTAAATATTTAATATTTTTTTATTACAACAAGTCTCATAAACTGATAGCATGGGGTATGAAATTGTTGACAGTGTGACAGATGTCAGCGGTTTGAAACAACAAGATATACAACACCGGTGCGTAGAACGAAAAGTTGGTCCATATTAGCTGGTTCTATTCAGATTTCGCTGGTGTAAATCTAGTATAAAGTTGTTTCAAAAATAGACCACCGCTGAAGATGCCTTAACATATAATAAGTTTGAATGAGAAAGGCTGGGACTGACCGCTAGGTGGATTAATTTAGGTTTTTAGTTGTAGGTTACTTGTTCCTGCATTCCCTTATTGAATTTCAACAAAGTCATCACAGAAATAAACAAATTGAGGTTATTCACACTTAAGGAATCACTACTTTAAATTTCGTGCTGTCAATACTTTAATATTCATCCTACTATTTTTAATCTTGAACCATACAAGATTCACGATAATATAACCTTAACATGACGTCATTCAACAATTTTGTAAAGAACTTTCATCGACTAAAATGTTTAATCAAGTATTCTACACTAGAAAATTTGATTGTGTTTTATAAAGCGGCATTTACATTTTATAAAAATACCAGCCAATTTTAAGCAGTAATTTTAAATCATCAAATGTTTCATAATTTTTGATCGTTCTCCTGAGATCATAACTTCCAAAAGTTCATGATAAACCATCGCAACATAACGCGCTTTCGCTGTGAAAAGTTTTCTTTGGCTCATGTGAAATGAAATAACTAGATATAAAGCTCAGGCGTTTTTCGTTCAACGTTTTCGTTTCGTTCAAGTTCAACAGTTTGAATAAAACCATGAACTTTAGCTTAGAAAACATCAAAGCGTTGTTTCATTTTTAACAATAAACCTCGGTGGCTACAACAATTTTAACAAATAAGCAAGAAGAAAATGAATGTAGTGACACTCAATATAAAATTGATTTGCGATTAAACCTAAATTACTACTAAGGCGGTGTTTAGTAAGGAGAAAGCACGCCGTCAGATGCATAGTATACAGCTCAGGCGCATATTTTCATGTCCACAGCAGCGGTTGTACCGCTGTATAAAAACCATGAACAGCAACATCACTTCACTAGAGAGAAATTTTGCTAACCATGATTAATACCTAAATAGAGTTAACAGCAGTGAAATGGATATTTTGATAACTCTTATACGTAAATAATAATTAATTTAAAGAAAAATGTAAAGAGGAAATGTAACAACTGTTAATTGAAAACTAAGCAGTCTTCAAGAGCCGTCGGCTCAAAGGCAAACACTTTTCCATAAATAAATTAAAAAAAAAAAACAGAGTGCCAATATTGGCTTCAAGTCAAATGAGAAAAATGTATTAAAATTTTGCAGCTAGTATTTAAAAGCCGCAGACAATCATTGAATGCTCTATATATTCAATGCATCATAAAATGGTTATATCATAAAATCATCAAATCATTGAATCATTAAATCATTGAAACATTAAATCATTAAATCATTAAATCATTGAATCATTAAATCATTAAATCAATAAATCAATAAATCATTAAATCATTAAATCATTAAATCATTAAATCATTAAATCATTAAATCATTAAATCATTAAATCATTAAATCATTAAATCATTAAATCATTAAATCATTAATTCAATAAATCATTAAATCATTAAATCATTAAATCATTAAATCATTAAATCATTAAATCATTAAATCATTAAATCATTAAATCAATAAATTATTAAATCATTAAATCATTAAATCATTTAATCATTAAATCATTAAATCATTAAATCATTAAATCATTAAATCATTAAATCATTAAATCATTAAATCATTAAATCATTAAATCATTTAATCATTAAATCATTTAATCACTTAATCATTAAATCAATAAATCATTAAATCAATCAATCATTAAATCATTGAATCATTAAATCATTAAATCATTAAATCATTAAATCATTAAATCATTGATTCATTAAATCATTAAATCATTAAATCATTAAATCATTAAATCATTAAATCATTAAATCATTAAATCATTAAATCATTAAATCATTAAATCATTAAATCATTAAATCATTAAATCATTAAATCATTAAATCATTAAATCATTGAATCATTAAATCATTCAATCATTCAATCATTAAATCAATAAATTATTAAATCATTAAATCATTAAATCATTAAATCATTAAATCATTAAATCATTAAATCATTAAATCATTAAATCATTAAATCATTAAATCATTAAATCATTAAATCATTAAATCATTAAATCATTAAATATTTAAATCATTAAATCATTGGAAGATTAAATCATTAAATCAATAAATCATTTAATTATTTAATCATTAAATTATCAAATTATATAATAAATAAATAATTAGGTCAATAAGTTTAATAAAAATATGTGAATATTGAGAGTATTGAAGATAGAGGCAGGTTGAGAGACAGGGAGTAGCCTCAATCAATTACCATCATGTAACATAACGGCATTAGAAAAACAGTGGTTTGGCGCACTCACATTACGCATCCTCAATCCGGGTTGCGTTTCAGTAGAGGAATGAGTGCGAGAAAATATTGAAGAGCGAAAATAAGAGAGAACAATTCAAGAGATCAAGTAAATTATCACTATTATTAGCGATACCGCTTTCCCTGCAACGCACGTGCTAAATTAACCGTTGCGTAGTTCACTCATCGATCAATTCGCAAACAACATTAAAATCAACTGAAAAGCTTTGTCTTCTACATTTAAGGCAACCTTCTGTTGCATAGTCTAAAACAGTTTATTTTCCCGACATTCCTTAGCTAGAACAAAGCGATGATACTAGACACCTTGTTTTCCACGGAAAAAACAACTACGACCGTATGGCAGCAAAGTGAGTAGGTAACAAAATTAGAATAGCGATAGTTTTCAAAGCCAAGAAATAAAGAGCTAGAAAAAAAAATCGCAGAAAAATTTTTATCTCTCCATGGTTTCAGTAGAATTTTTTTAATGAAATCAATCTAGCTACAGACTTGAATTCAGGCGATCATTATTTCCTCCGTACGTACGGAGAATGCTTTATTACAGATCCCTGCCAAAGGTCTAAAAGATTAACTTACCCTTAGCAATCGGACATCCGGAAGTCGTGCCTTCTAGCGGGTCTTAGAAATTGATGGATCGTCGAGTCAGTGAGTTTTCGAACTGGAAAACAGAAAGTCGATTTTTCTGAAAAAAAATTGGTACTACATTCCGATTCGGAACTCGACCTTCTGTTTATTATACACAGACTTCGCAGCCAACTGTTTAGTGTACAGGACAATTGCAGGGCTAGCGCTTAGATCCTACTGACACTTACAGTCTCTCCCGAGCCGAGACTCCAACCTACGACGACTGGTTTGTTAGGCAAGAATCGTACCTCGAGACCAGCTGGGAGATAATATGGCGTATCCCGATATCCCATTAAGTTGAAATTTTGCACGAGTACTTTTTTCGAGAAGACTCACTGCTAAATTGAATTCGCAGGGCATTTTTTTTCGCCCAATCCATTGGCAATCTAATAAAACCCTATTATTTAAAAAAATGGTTTTAAATGCTCTGGAGGAGGGGGGGGGGGTGGTATTGAACCCCAAACCCGCTCCTATAGCTACGCCACTGGTAGTAGCATATAGAGTTCAAAATTTAGAGCTCCGTTTTGTACGTTTTTTGCAACTAAAAAAAGGTCCGAATATTTTCAATATTTTTTTACAGTGGTTACTCACAAAGCCATTTGTCGACACTGCACACGAAAATGAGAAAAACCGCATTTTCACTGTCTCAGGTTGATTGGACCTTCACTGTCAGCGGAGTCAATTTGCAATGAAAGTCCGATCATTGGAAGGAATGATATGTCTGATTTAATATCGAAAGTATTTGATTTGAGCCAGTCCATTGCATGAAGTCGATGAACTATATAAGCATCTATATTGTCAACTGCATAAACATCTCTAAAGCAACACAGCTTGTGCAAAATCACAGGAAAGCTACTATCACTGTCATCTGATTGGAGCTGAAAGCCTCTCCTATTCTTAGCTCGTTTGTTGAAGATTGAAATTCAAAGATTTCAATTTCAACTGAAAATCCTTTCATGTTAGTGAAAGTTTGTAGCACTGCTCACAACGTTTCACTTACACGTTAAAAATTTTAAAAAAAATTTAATTTTTTATTATTTGTTTTTTTTTTTCGACATTATTATACCAATGATCAAAATTGTAATAATAAAGACGAATCCACGAATAGAATAATCACAAATTTACTTTCAAACGCGTTCCTTTGTACTCTCCACTGTATTGACATGTGGTTTCAGCAAAACGGAGCAACGTGCCACATATCGCGCGAATCAATGGACATATTGCGGAATGAGTTCGGTGAGCAATTCATCTCACTGGCCGCCTAGATCATGCGATTTAACACCGCTAGATTATGTTTTGTGGGGCTACGTTAAGTCTCTCGTCTATGCGAATAAGCCAACAACAATTCGAGCCTTGGAAGACAACATTACACGCGTTATTCGCGAGATACCAGCCGAAATGCTCGAAAAAGTGACCCAAAATTGGACTTTTCGTATGAACAATTTAAAACGTAGCCGTGGCCAACAATTGAATGAAATTATCTTTAAAAAGTAAATGGCATAAACCAATTTATCGGCTCAAATAAAGATTTCATACAGTTTTGTAATTTTTCTGCGTTTTTTTTAAAGAAAAACCAAATTCTTAGAAAATCACTCTTTATATGGGAATGACGAGTTATTTCTATTTAAACTATTTATTTTGATCCATTTTCTTTTCTTCTTGTTTTGTTGTTTTTGTTGTTGGCCGAAAAAAGTCTCTCAATGGCTGTATATCAGAAATTGGAAACAGGTAGTTTTCATCGGCCTTTTGAATTGTTAGATTTTTTTTGCCAAAACTCTGTGGAACTGTCTGTCGTACAAATCTTGGTTTCTGAATTCTCTGAATTCGCCAACAATTTTCTTGCTTGAGCTCAGATTTTCTACGGATCTTATATATTTTTCTTTGGTAAAATTGTCAAGAAAAGTTCTCAACAAATAAGTAGCTACAGAGTGTAAAATTAACAGTTCTGAAGCTTCATTCTGAAAGAATAAATTGACTTTATTGACTATGTTGAGTATGTATGATAAAACATTTTATCTAGTTGAAAAACATCGAAACTGGATAGAAAAACTTAGAATTTCAGAGTGCATGAAACTGATCTGTGATAGCGCTTCACGCTCGTCACAAGCATCGTTTGAAACACTAGTTATTAAAAAATTCGTTAAATGTTTGAAGTCGATTTGCTGCCTCAAAATGACCTTTGTTTGTTTCAGCAAATAGAAAATTAACACACATTCTGTTGCAGATATAAAACGTAGAGGGCTGATTTTAAAAATACCTATGTAATATTCACGCACTTACTTTTCATTTTTCTTCTAGATTTTTTGTGTTAGGATGATTAAAAGAGTAAAAAATAATAATTGCACTTAAATCAGTTCTAGTTAGTGAACCCCTTGTTCGCCAAGGGGTCACAGGTTTTTAAAAATATAAAAATTTAATATTTTTAGCGAGTTATATCCCAAAATTTTGCACCAAAATCCTCTACACGCAAAACTTTTCCTTATTACTTAAGAAGCAATAGCGCAAAATTGCCTTTTGGGTAACAAACCTATTACTTAAAAGGCAATAAAATTCTTCCCCAGTCGAGTAACAACACATACTGTCATATATTTAGCACGTGTTACGGGAGAACGACTATCTAATAATGGTCGTTTCAACCACATGCAAATTTTTTTCTATCGCAAAATGCTCCCTTTCCATCTCAAGTAAAAAAAAAACACACACCGTCGCATATATTGCACATGTTAGGCCTCTGCCAGGCTGAATGCCAACGCGAGCGATCGGGCGAGATTCTTGCCGTCGGTAAATAAACAGCCGTAAGTAAAACTGTTCATTAACCTTCGGCAGAAATCTCGCCCCATCGCTCGTGTTGGCGTTCAACCTGGCAGAGGCCTTTCAAGTTTCTTCTATCTCCAATTCATCCGGTGTGCGTGTATTAGTTCGCTCGTTGTATGCATACGGAGTAGCGAAAAAATATGACAAGAGCTGCCAAGCAGCATTTTCCCCGTCAGAGAGTGAGCAAACGTTGATGATTTTAAAGACTTGAAATGCGCCTTAAAATGACATCACGATCTGTAAACTGCGTTAGAGAAAAACAAAAACATTCGCTTTCTTGCAAGCTATCTACAGCACATAATCGTTGGTTCATGAAAGCTTATTTGGACCTGTTTGAAAATACAAAACTTGTGCCCATCCAGAACATTATTCGCAACTTCGGCAACTCTGGTCAGACAGTATTACATATTTCCATTTCAAGTAAACACTGGGGGACGAAACGAAAGTGTTTCTAATTAGACAATTGAGGTTGACGGTATAGATTCTGATTATGAATGGATGAAAGGGACAAAAATAAACCAGATCTTTGCATCAATACAAATGTAGCGAGTGAAGTCTTGCTAACACATGCAGTGCGGTGCTTGGCTGTATGTTCTCCTGCAGAAACACATACAAGCGTGTGGCCGTCATAATTTTTGTTACTTTTTAGTTGTTACTAATTGTGTATAATGCGCAGTCATAAGACACAATTAGTAATAAAAAATTGCCCTAAAGTAATAAAATGTTCCCCGTTTGCGTTGGGTGTACAAATGGCACGTAGTTACGAAGGAAACTACGAAAGCTTTGATATGAATTGTTCGAAATTTTGTCCGCCATCTTGTATTTAATCAGTAAAACGCGTTTCTAAACAAGTTGGCAACCATCGATTTTAATTCTGAGACCCTCATTTGGATGCTGAGAGAAAATCCTACAAGATACATTTATAAAGTTAAGTATGTCGCGTGAAGTACATGGCCACCGAGCCAATTTTCTAAACAAGTCTCAAAGTGTATGAACGAAAGGAAAATTGTTGTGTTACGAACAAAAGTGAGCCTAACAAGTCATGTGGAAAAATCGTGAAAAATCGGTATAGTAATCAACTGGTGGCTCGTGATAGGAAACGGTTCTATTGTAATCCTTTCAATAAGACTGGTCACTCAAAGCAGCAAAAAGTACAAAGCTTACGAGGGTGACACTCAAGGTCATTGCATATTATAAATCGAATGGTTTGAAATCGTTTCCAATGGCAGTGGCAAAACGTGTACCACATTTTCTTTGAAGGTCACCCACCTGAAGAAGAATCCATTTTGTCAGGCTATGAGGTAAGAAAAAGATGACCTGGAACAAACATGCTTAATAGAACATTCAAAAGAACCAGCACCGATCGATTACATTGGTCAACACAGGTGCACTCCGAAAACTCAAGCTGGAAAAATGGAAGATTATAGCTATTCAACCATTCCTGTGAATTTTAGTGTCCCAAGCCATTACTGTTTTTTCAGAGACCTTTTTTTTCACACAACATTTATTTGACACGGCACAATACAAATTATTGTTTTACGGAGCCAATTAAGCCTAATGCCTTATGGTCTAAAATATCTTATAAGCTAAACGCAAATTTTTTATCCTCGCTGCCGACTACGAGCTGAAACTAAATCTATTACTAAAACTACATGGTTTTTTTTTATCCGAGATTCGTTTTGCTGTTAAATGGGCACCTTGATGCTATTCAAATAGCTATAAACAAGTAGCATGTATGGCAAGTTTCACTGAGCGAGGATATCACGAACTGGCACAGAGGGCTGTATTTCTCGGGCCCTGAGGATATCCAAAAGTAGAGCTTTTCAGAGACTTAAATAAGTTTTCTCGTGAACATAACGTTAGGCGACGAACCCAGCGAGCAATTTCTATACGACACTCTCACGGTAAGTTGACGCGTTTTGGTAATGGCTGGGGGCACCAAAATTCACAGAAAAGATTGAATAGCTATAATCTTTCATTTTTTTCTGGTTTGAGATTTTGGAATGCACTTTTTTCATTTCATCGCCCAGTGTTATTTAGATACAGCCTCATCGATCGAAGATTCGGGAGAAGAGTAATTAAGTTATTAGGGGAAATTCAAGATGTTCTCAAAGCGAGAAACTCAACTTCTTATCAAGGCATTCAAGAATTTTTTTAGTACCGAATAGTTATTTTACTAACACAGACATCAGAAAAAAAGAGTAAATGATTGTAAGTATACTTTCGATGGCTGGAAATGACTATGTGAGTTCGTGTCGATCTGCTAGCCAGTACACAAATGTTTATGCAACATTCATAGAATGTTTCGAACGTTTTTTCCGCACTGAATAGTCAATTTCCCAACACGGACAACATAAATACAGAAAACTGATATGAACCGATATTGACCGATATACACTTAGGTTATTAGAAAAATCATCTATAATGGATCTTCCACAAATTATGTAAGAGTGTAATGCTTCCATCTGCAACAGAAGATCCATATCCGCTCAAGAAACGATTGTTCATTCTAGGGTTTGCAATTTCAGGAACGATTTCCCGGGAAATAGCTTTTCCCGGGATTCCCGGATCCCGGGAACAGAAATATTGATTCCCGGGATTCCCGAGTTCTGCGAGAATTTTTGTAAGATTTACTATAGTTTCTTATGCATTTGTGCAATAAAATTTAATTAGTCAAACTGGTGCGACCTGAAATAAATCATTTTATAAAACTCAAAGTCAATATGGTATTTCAACATAAAAATCATCTTTACATGTTAGTTAGTAGATATTAAAATTTTTTAAGACTGACTTGTTTTAAGTCGTATTGAACTGAATATTTAATATTTTATCGTTTTTTCCCGGTTTGTCTCGGTCACAGAAAACCACCGAATGGCGAAATAACGAAATAACGTAGTTAATCAACCAAAATTCTTCCTCGGAGTCCTACGCTCCAATCAATGGTGACAAAAACTAAAAGAGGGTTTGAAATGTTGTTCTGTCAATGAAAACTAGATTTGTGACGAAGTTTATTTAAAAAAAAATCGCACCGTGTAATGTTATAGCAAATATATTTAATAAAAAAATAGAGAATAGGTTTGCTACCGCTCAAGTAAACAGTAAATATTTACTGTAGTGTACAACATATTTTGCCCAAAAAATCCGTATCAAATATAGAAAATATTTTCCTCGTCCATTGCAATGCCTGCCTAACGCTCAGTTCACTCTTCAACAAACTGAAAGCCTCGGATACCAGTTTTCAATAAAATGTAGCAAGAGCTGAAATCGGTGATTTAAAAGTGTTCTAGAAATCGAACATCAGCGGTAATTCAGCGGACTTGAGCAAAGTCTTACAAAAGGAAATAACATTTTTGAGCTTAACGGAAATTTGTAGCGGATCTGAAGCGATTGTTTGACGACATAAGGACCTTTAATCCTCCTCTTCGGCAAATATATGCTAAAAAAATCGATCACGAATTTTTGCCGTTAACTTGAATATGTTTTGTTTTTCATTTGTTTCTTTTTTTTTGTTTTTCATGCGAATTGTATGAAATTGTAATCAATTTTTAGTTACCTTTTGCTGATGAACTTCGTTTAAAATTTGCTAAAAATTGTTTTTTGCTAAAAATTTTTCCGTTCCCGGTTCCCGGGAATTCCCAGGAAATAAGCTTTTTCATTCCCGTTTTCCGGAAAATCGATTCCCGGGAATATTGCAAACCCTAGTTCATTCTAATTTCTGTGACTTCAACGCAGCAAAAACACACCAATAACGAGAAGCTTCAAACACAATGTCAGTTATCTTCTTGTTTTATTTGTTCGATGTTAAGCGTAAAAATAGATGATTTAAGAAGTATACCCAAGCCAGGACTGTGTACACAACGTAACAAGTTACACGATAATATTGCATTCTTACCAGGGCTCTACATTTTCGAAACAAAACAATGAAACTGAATATCTTGCGCTGTCATTTCGATTCGAACAATTTTATTTTGACTTGATTCCTTTCGGCTACTCTCATCGAATCAATTCTTTCTCTCTTTTTTCGTCTGTTGTTCATCAGATCATTTCAAATGAAACTAATGACTAATTTACTTGACGGAAAGAGAGACTCTTTCTTTTACTTCAGCGTCTCAATTGAAATAAGCATCGCATCGCGTCGTTTGATGATAGTTTTCTAATACCGTAAGCCGCAATTAGAACGACAATGGCATCCAATAAATGAGTCACGCAAGTTCCGATCAACATTTCCCCCCTCCTTTTATATATGCGTGAAGTACTGTATGGAAGCCTCCTGTCTCCGTCAGCGCTTATTGTCATTTTCAATTGAGAATCGTCATGTGAGCGTGATGGTGATAATCTCCGCTTCCAATTGAAAAGCATTTGTATCAATTTTAAGCTCTTCAATTGTCAAAATTAAAGCATAAGCTTTCGACTGGGTTTCACGTGACTGACGAAGTGCTCAAAAATGATACAAAAGGTTTTCAATTGAAAGCAACGGGTCAAAGCGTCACTGTAACCTGATAATTGTCAATTGAAAATGACTTTGTCAGGCTCTGATGCTTACATATACCATTATACAAATTACCATTACAAATACCATTATAAAAATTCATATGATGATTACATGTACAATGCACAATAGTCCAGAAACCGAATTTAGGGGGAAATTTGGGTCTAGAGCTCTATAGCAACATTTTAGAGAAAAACTTTCTTCTACAAAGTTGTTACAAATGATAAAGCGCTCATTGAAAAATTATCAAAAATTAGGGTGATCAACATTTTCGATGCAATGAAGTATCTAACTTTTTTAAATTTATAGATAGAAGAAAAATTTGTTCTACAATGTTATAGCTCCATTAATTTCAAGTAACTTTGTAAAAATAGTTTTTCTCTATCTTTGAAAACCACCTATTTATATTGAAAAAACCTATTTTACGCTCTAACTTTTTTATTTCAAGTTTCATCTCAAAACTGTCTTTGAACGACTTCTAGAGCTTTTTAATAGAAACAATTTGAAACGCTGACATCATAAATATCTCAATTTTACTCAAAGTTATTAATATTTTTCATCAAAATATATGCGTTTTTCATTTGTATGTCATTCATTTTGGGGCAAACATAAAAAATATCTCTTGGTCTCATTTTGAAGGGCATACTTGACTCTATAAATGGAGGAACTTTTAGAAATATGTTATATTTCAAATTTGAGTAAATTCAATTTAAAACAAGACGAAAATTTCAATAATTTTATACATTATGCATATAAAAGCACCCAGATTTATTTTTTGGTATTTTTTCTTATAACTTGACGTAATTACTTTTAATTTGACCCAAAAAGATCGAAAATCGATAAACTGGTTCAAAAGTTATGATTTTTTTAAATAAAATACATCGAATATAGCCGTTTTTATGGTCACCCTATTTCGGAGCTGGTACCCTTAACAACCCAACGAAACAATATGGGTTTGATTATTTTAAACAAAGATGCATCCCTGCGATTTTGAGCACAATTGAAGCACTTTGCGTGACCAACTTCGAAATAGGGTGACCATAAAAAACGACTGTGTTCGATGTATTTAATTTTAAAAGAAAATCATAACTTTTGAACCAGTTGATCGATTTTCGATCTTTTTGGGTCAAATTAAAGGTAATTACGTCTAGTTATAAGAAAAAATACCAAAAAATTAATCTGGGTTCATTTATATGCATAATGTATAAAATTATTGAAATTTTCGTCTTGTTTTTAAATTGAATTTACTCAAATTTAAAATATAACATATTTCTAAAAGTTCCTCCATTTATAGAGTCAAACATGCCCTTCAAAATGAGACTAAGGGATATTTTTTATGTTTGCCCCAAAATGAATGACATACAAATGAAAAACGCATATTTTTTGATGAAAAATATTAATATCTTTGAGTATTATTGAGATATTCACGATGTCAGCATTTCAAATTGTTTCTCTTAAAAAGCTCTAGAAGTCGTTCAAAGACAGTTTTGAAATGAAACTTGAAATAAAAGAGTTAGAGCGTAAAATATGTTTCTTCAATATAAATAGGTGGTTTTCAAAGATAGAGGAAAACTATTTTTACAAAGTTACTTAAAATTAATGAAGCTATAACATTGTAGAATAAATTTTTCTTCTATCTATAAAGATAAAAAAGTTAGATACTTGATTGCATCGAAAATGTTGGTCACCCTAATTTATGATAATTATTCAATGAGCGCTTTATCATATGTAACAACTTTGTAGAGGAAAGTTTTTCTCTAAAATGTTGCTATAGAGCTCTAGACCCAAATTTCCCTATTTGGTTTCTGGACCATTGTGCAATGTACAAGTAACTATCATATGAATTTTCATTTGTATAATGCTTAAAACTGAAAAAAACATCAAGGTGTACGGATTTCGATACTGTACGGGTTTCGTTCCAGCACGGTACTCCTTTTCAAGATTTTCGCAATCTGACGTTTTGGTGATTTCATATTTTTATCCGAAGAATTTAAGTTTCATATTCCGATGATCTTTCTATTGTGAGGCTCAATGGATCCAACAGGAATACAATAACCAGGATCATGCTTATGAAAATGACTGTATCCATGACAGCATGTTTTCAACTAATTCGACTCTCATTGTATTGCACAGCTCTCCCTGCTCCCCGTACATTCGGTACATAACTCGACAGCCACTGACGACAGCACACACATGCAATGCAAACTGGGCTGTTATTTTTCATCTCCTTATGTCTGTTGGTTCTTCTAAGCAGTCTCAGATGACAGCCTATAATTCCCGACATCCTTCGGCACGAATCCGAGGGGGATGTCAGGTGACTATGATTCAAGAAAGTAAGACCGATGCTATAATGAAAGCGAGATGGTGCGAAACACGTTTTTTTGTTACGTGAGGAATAATATCAACAGTGGAAACACATATAAAACGGTTTGCAATATTCCCGAACAATTCCCGGGAAACGGGAATGGAAAAAAACAAGTCCCGGGAAAAGGGAATGGAAAATTTCATTTTCCGAAAATTCCCGAGAACCGGGAATGGAAAAAAATTACTAGCAAAAATGAGAACTCAAATAAATGTTATTAATAAAAACTATCAAAAAATCGTTTACAATTTCATTGTGATTCGCATGAAAAACGAATTACAAAACAAAACTTATTCAAGTTTACATCAGAGCCTCTTCGCTAATTTTTTATCAAAAATATTTGCTATGCCATTACACGATGCGAATTATTTTCAAAAAATAAACTGCATAGTAAATCTGATTTTCATTGGCATAACAAACCCTTTTGGGATTGGTATCACCATTGATTAGAGAATAAGAATTTTGATTATTCAACTAGAACGTTATTTGGCATCTCGGTAGTTTTCTTTGAAAGACCGAGACACACTGGAAAGAAATAATAACAATTAATAATCAGTTCAATACGAATAAGTTAGTTTTAGAGTAGTTGAATGTCTACGTAATTGGGAGGAGTCCTAACATTCCAAGTGCCAAGTTTCCAATCGTTGTCCTTTTTCGTTAGCCTAGGTCTATACCGATTGTTCCGATTCGTATCATTCTCTGGACTGTTCGTAGTATGGTTATTTCAGCATGCTGCCTTACTAGGGCTTACCTTATTAAGCATCTCGCGACGGGGGTGTCGTCTTCGGTGTAGCTGGTGAGACACCGCATTTCATAGATCAGCCGTCCGCTCCGGATGAGTCGCTTCCAACAACTGCCACTACCCTGTCAGCATACGACCAAGCTCCCACCGGTTCACCGATCTTCCCTTGGTTGCTCGTATCCCAGTCGATACCACGTGGAAGTAAGGAGAGGAGTTGCTGGCCATTATGCTATGGACCACAGTGGGGTCTATTATATGGCTACTAGTACGGGTGTAATGCTGGTACGCACTGCCTAGCCGTTTACCAAATAACTTCACCTATATGGCTCCACATATTGAATTCAATGATGAGCGGTTCAATGGTGTTTAATATGGTAAAGGGTGACATCGCTCACCCACCTTCCCATCCTTACTATTTCAATGTAATACAGAAAAATTTCAAATGACACAGTAAAGCCACAAAAGTACGCCTTAAACTAAAAAAAACCTCTGTATTCAAAGTAGCACGATTATCGTGAAAGACAAATTATCGGAGTACAAATTGAGCCCCCTTATCTACGCGTATGAAATAAAGCGAAACTTTTATTTTGGTGTTACTCCCTGTACTTGGCCCCTTAAGGGCCGTTCAATAATTATGTAAAAAAAATTTTTAAAATTTTTGTCTCCTCTACATCAATACCGTTTGCATTAACCCACTCCACGTCTTGAGCTCCAGTTTCCTCATTCTGAAGCAAGCAAATAACTTCGTTTCCTCATCTGCCCTTGATTCGAGTTAATCGTCCTTTCGTAATTTTCCTCTTATGATTTTTAAAGGTGAGACAGTGTCTTTATAGTGATTTATATGTTAATACTTTACATGGAGGAGTATTATTGACAGAGAAGTGAGAACATGGTTATGTGAACAGTTGCATTTTTAAATTGGCTCCGTAAAACATTAATTTGTATTGTGCCGTGTCGAATAAATGTTGTGAAAAAAACAGTTGCATTTACAATGTTTTTCTTACGTAAGAAAATCAATTCACCTCCCTCCCCCCTTATAGAATAACGTAAGAAAATTTCACACACTCCCTTAACCACCCACCCACCCCCCCCCCTTCAACTTGCTTACATAATTACTGAACGACTACATTATATACACATTTTCACGATTATTGGTTCAATAGTTTTTGAGTCTATAGGGAACAGACAGACAGATGTTGCACATTATTTATTTTTATTATGTATATTTATATTCATTGATATGAATGATTAATTTTTGAAAAAGCACGCAATATCTAAGTCATATTAGATAATGGTTGAGCAAATGGTAAATTAAAGCCAACCTTTTGTGTTACGTTACTTCTTCACCCACATTTTTTGTTAATTGAAGAAAAATAAAAATAAAACTTTCGAGAAGTTATGTTAGAGGTCCATGTTAATGTTCACTAAAATAGCACGCATGTCTTCCACGGTGTTGTTTTGCAGTTCAAGCTGGTCTTAGGAGCCATCCACATACCGCGAGGACAGATTTTTAACTATTTTGATTTATTAAATACATTTTTTTAATATATTTTAGTCTAATACAATTAAAAATAAAAATCTTCCAATATTGAAAGATCGTAATGAAGAGCGGCTGAACTGTGATGAACTAATCATTCCGTAGCTAAAATTCTATTCCAACAGGTTTTGGCTAAATTTAATTAAACGATTCCAAACAAGATAAATAAAAGAAGCTATTTCGAGAGTGTCGCCGTAAATGTTTATAACTGTTTTGTTTGCGATCCCTCCCTTTACTTTTACCTTCTCTGGTAAACCATGCTCACACACAACGCAGTCTCGAGAAAACCGTATTTTTATTGCTTGAGTTATGAGACTGTAACGAATTGTCTGAAATTGATAAAGACCGAAACTCTCACTGACGGTTTTTCGCTTCGATCGAAACCTGCGAAGTTGAATACGCTTTGTAGACAGTTTTTTTCTGCTGCTAGAGTTTGTCGAGCAACCTGGGTGCGACGATAGAGATTCGGATGTGTTTTGTTTTGTTACACTTACTGTGACTGGCTGAGTTGGTATCAAATGAGCAAGCAGTGAAATTAAAGGGTTACGTAAGCCGTCTACGAGTTCATTTTGGTCGGAACAATTCTCTATTAAAAGTTCAGACTATAAACCTTTTTTCCAGCAGGTTGGTCATTTTATGAGATAATATAAAAATGGAATTTCATTCCGCCGGATCATAAATAGTTTTAGAGAAATTTTTGGGCAACAAATGCTGGACGAAAATCATCGTGCCGACACGACCGACGGTCGATGGCTTAGATCCGTAAGCGTTCGAACGATTATATCGACCAAGAGTAGAAAATCTCCAGATAAATTGGCAAAACCTCATTTTTGAAAAACAAAAGACCGTTACAACACTCGCACTCACATGTGTGTGAACTTTCTATCGTTGTGGAGGTATACTGCTTTTTTTTTTTTTTTTGAATGGAGCACAATCAGCGACTAGGAAAACACATAAATTACCGATTGTCGTAAATGAGAAGACTTGCCGAAAAGTATGTTAATTAGGCTTCGAAGCCGTTTTTACTGCCCACCAGTTGTTCCGTTTTACCCTCGCTCTAGCAGCAGGTTATCGGTTGTCGATTTCTTTCCCGCGGCCCGCTGTAGGTACATCTAGAGCAAGTTTTCTCCCAATGGTTCCTTCTCCGCACTCCAATCGGTGCTACCAGTTTGATATGTGCAGATAATCTAACGGATCTTGGTTACGCACCGGTCGTACTAAAGATAAAACTACGTAATAAAGAACAACCAACACACTGTTAGAATCACCGGTCTAGTGCCTGAGTTTGGAACTTTTCCCCCCCAAAACAACCGCAGCAGTGTAAACAAAATAACTCATTTGGTTCACTGCGGACCAATTATGCTTTATAACGATGTACCTACCTATTCCGCACGAGGCTGACGATGTTCTTTTGGGCCGTCAGGCGCCACGAGGGGCCTCTCAAGTAGAACTATAAACTTCATACATTACTTCTAGGAATAATCAAACTCACAAAATTATAATTTCAAATTATAAGGCTCATAGAGACTAATTTTCTAAATGCATTCGTTCTTAAGATGTATTTCGAGTTCTGGAAATTTTTTTTTTTTATAAAAAATCGCTTTTTTTGTAGATAATTAATGGTTCTCCAGCAGCAAGCATAGATTAATTGAAATATACGATCAATGTAACACAATTCATTCCCGGACAGCTAAAAGCTTTGTAATACAATTCAGAACGTTCATTCACAAACGCACTAATACGAACATGTAACTAACAACTGGAGCGGCGTGCACCTTTCTGGCTTTCCACTTCACTTGTAACACAAAATGAATATTTTCATATGGGAAGGGTCGCCCGCATATAATGACGCACTTTGTATTTTTAACGTAGGATTACGTCTTAAGACAACACAGGGGTACAAATTGAATAACTCACGAAAATTGGGTCCTAAAGCTATGCCGGTTTTTATATATCATTTGAAAAAGCCGCGTTTTCTGAGCAAAAGGTGATTTTTTAAAAACGTTTATCGTTTTCCTGCGATTTTTAAATGAAAAAAACTGCTCGAAAGGTCTAAGATGACGTTTCGCCCATGTACGGTACATGAGAGAACTGTCATTTAAGGCATTTCGAGCAGATTTTTATCCTTCATTTAAAAATCAAAGGAAAACGATAAACATTTTTTAAAAATCACGTTTTGCTCAGAAAATTGCACTCATCCAGCTGATATTTAAAAAACAGACAAACGTTCAATACTTTAGGACCCCATTGTCCACTTGGAAATGTTCAAAACTCAGTCAGTTTCCAACGAATTTCCTTCATTCTCACAGCAATCGATTGGAAAATCAGCAGTGCTTCCACCAAAATACAACAATCAATCATCCCCTTTCTCCCCTAGCACAGTCGACTCGATTTTCTAAACAATTTGTTGTTTTGCTTGCTTGAGTTCACATCGACACCGGAAGTATAAATCTCAGTAATAACGTATAAGATCCTAATTTTCATTGTCTGACCGACCACTGATACAAGAGGATGATTAAGGGTAAACAGGAGGGGGGAGTTCCGTAGTCGCAAGGTTACAGAGTCCGCCTTGGTAAGCGGATGGTCGTGGGTTCGAATCTTAGTAGAATCAGGCCATTTGGTTGTCAAAGGACTTGAGCATGGGTTTACTCTCAGGCTACCCACCAAGTACCTTTCTTCCAATCTGAATTCTACAGTACCTCTGTTGACTCTCCTTCTAACAAAAAAAAGTCCCTGTTATAATAAAACTGGTGTGAGTAACGTATGAAAGTTCTCTCCAGGGAATTGTAATTAGGCGATATTGTTAGAAGGGACAGAGGCTCGGTATAGTAAAGTAGTAAGTTTGAAACGGAAAGGTAAAACTTACACACAAGCACGGATATGAATGATAAGCGTATCACTTACTTCAATAGTGATACTGCCAATAATATGAAGTGCGGAATACAGAAAACACTTGGGCAATATCACAATAGATCTAATCTCTGGTCGCAGTGATGAGCTCACACAGAAAAAAAGGGTAATAAGTCAACGTGCTGCAAAACGATATCGTTTACAAATGAAGGCAACGCGTACTTTCGCCGTTCTTTTAATGTTTGAATGTCAATCAACATGCAGTGAGCTTCATATGGCTAAAGACGATGTGAGGTCCAACCTAGCTTACGAAGAGCATAGAGTAGAAAGTGCTTTTCTACTGATTCTATTCTTTCTTCATATACGCCAGGACGAGGAGACCACACAATGTTACAATATTCCAGTATTGACCTCACATAGGCAATATACAAAGTTTTGATAGTGTACGGGTCTTGAAAGTTGTAGCAGAAGCGTTTGATAAACCCTAACATGTTGTTTGCCTTGTGTATGATAGTGTTATAGTGGTCGGGAAATTATGTTTAGAATCTAAGATTATTCCTAAATCCCTAACTTTTTCACAATTTTTACATTTTGATTTCCTAATCCAATTACAATTTTGGGTGTTGTTAATTTTCTGCTAAAGGATATTACATTGCATTTGTTCACATTTAATTCCAGTAGGCTTTTCTTATACCAGATGTAGGATGTGTGGATTTCATTATGAAATACATTGATGTTTCTTGTCGTCGGCATATACTAGAACTTTAAAATTTTTGAGGAAGAAAGAAATGTCGTTTACGTACAAAATTAAAAAAAGTGGTCCTAAGTGGGAGCCTTGGGAAACACCTGAAGTAACTTGAATGGGATTTTAATTCTTTCCATTAAATTTTATTATTTTTTGCCTGTTTGCTAAATATGATTCAAGCCACTTCTGGAAACCAGACTCAATTCCAATTTTTTGCAGTTTTAAAAACAGCATTGGTATGTCAATATGATCAAATGCTTTGCTAAAGTCTGTATAACATGCTTCAACATGGTAAAAAAAGCATTGGTATGTCAATATGATCAAATGCTTTGCTAAAGTCTGTATAGAATGCTTCAACATGGTTCCCATTATCCATTGCATTCAACGAGTAATCTACGAATTTTAGTAAATTTGTGTATGTAGAGCGGCCTTTAAAAAGGCGTGTTGTTTGACTGTTATCCGATTTTTGACTTGAGCAAACATGTTTTCGTTGACATTGACACGACAATTACGTATGTCAGATTTCCGCCCAGATTTGAAGATAGGCACAACAAATAACCTTTTTCATAAATTTGGTAAAACACCAGTTTTTAACGACATATTGAACAGCAAGAACAAATGAGATGTAAGTTTTTTCGCAAGATTCTTCATGAGTGATAGAGGAATTCTGTCAGGTCCAGGTCCTTTGGAAGGGTCTAAATTTTTTAGACCCTGCAAAATACCTGTACCTGAATTGCATTTTTCTACTGGTTGATTTTCTAAGAAAATGTCTGATGGTGGTGTTACTGTTTTTCTGCTGAAGGCTATTGAATTACATTTTTTAATGTTGAGTTGTAATAGACTTTTGTTGCACTAAGTGTAGAATACATTAATTTCATTTTGGAATATTTCGAAGTCTTCTGCATTCATTATTTCTATAAAGAGCTTCATGTCGTCAGCATATACAAGCACATGTATTGAATTAAGAAGAAAGAAGAAATAATATAAAAAGAAGAGGGCCCAGGTGAGAACCTTGAGGAACCCCAAAAGTTACTTTTATTGGGTTTGAAAAAGGAATTCTGAAAGCGAACTAGGGTAAGGAACGGTTTAAGCAGTAGCGCCTATTTTAATCAGTAGCAGAAAAAAGGCCTCAAACTCCTGCTTTTTATCAATATCGAAAATTTCAATAATGGAAACGGGAACTTTGATTGTCTAGCTGTCTTACGAATATAAAAAATACCAGTAAAGCGGGCATTGTATGTAGTTTGCGAGAAGGCGAAAATGAACGGGAATAGAAAGTGTGACTTTAGGTTTAGAAAAGATTTCCCTTGTCCAGACGTACTGTGGGGCAGAACCCAGAAAAGTCGCGACAAAACTCAAAAAAATAAAATTTACTTTTCATACCTAAAATAAAATAAAATACTTGCAGTAGACATGTTGTCGACTGGAAATCGCGATAATTTTCTTTGAACAATAATTTAGAAAATGCGCTATAATATTGTGTAAAGGAGGATTTAGAAGGCTTGTAAAATGAAAGACAAAATTTTCACAGATATTTTTCAGTAGGGCATGCAAATGCTCAAAATTAGTTTTTTGTCCATAACTTTTTCTGTAATTGTGAAAACAATTCAAGATATTTTACGATTTTGTTCATTCTGCTGAACCTCGCATTTTGGTAGAATATATTGGTTTGATATTTTCAACTGTTGTAAAGATATTTCTAGTTTTTTGCTGAAAATAACCATATTTTGATGTTCACGTGTTTCCCGCATAATTTTGTTCAATGCTTCCTGCGCTTCTTCCGAGAGCTGTCCTATCGGAACCAAAAAGTGATCAGCAATCTGTGCACCTTGAATTAGTATTTTGTGTACTGACGCAGGTAGATAGTACCATGGGTATAACTCCACTAATTTTCGCGCCACGTCGATGCAATATCTATCGATTTTTTTTGTGTTCAACTTTCTACCAGAAGCAACAGTTTGAAGGATGGCTCAACGACGCTTCAGTACATTTATATCAAGTCCTGTGGAAAAAATACCGGATTATAAATGCAAGCAAATAATCTGCAATCTTCAATTGTGGATTAAACCACACTGGATATTTGTTGGTATTTGTTCGTCTTCTTTTTTCTAGTGGTACATTTTCTGACATAATTTGATTAATTATTTCATAAAATTTTGGTATTTCTTCGTTGACATTTGCTTCTATACAAATTATACTACGCCAATTTATTATGCGTAGTCTACGATTGACTTGTTCAACATATTTCCAAAAATCGTACATGACATTTCACGACACCGGACCAAGGATGGAACCTTGCGGTACTCCTGCGGTGATTGGGACGCACTTCTGAACATGCTTTGTGATTTAGATTAGTACTCGATTCTGGAAATAGTTTTCCAGAATATCGGAAAGTTATCTCGACTGTGACTAATGTATAATGTATTAAGGGTTTTCAGCTCATCAGTAAGCAAGCATTGGGGAAACGAAAGTGTCGCCACGTATTCTCCAACGTTTCGACAATTTATTCTGCCTTTATCATTTTCCAGAATTTTGTACAGCAATACCAGTGCGTAGATGCTGCTGAGCGCAAGTGCTATGGAGCCCAAGCTGGCGTCATTGAACGCATTCTTCACGGTTATCTTGCCACTTCTGAGAGCATTTCTCTTAGCTTAATTATCAAACGATTCACCCGAGTTGTAACGTTGCTTGAAAATGGCGATTTTATCTGTGTTTTGTATCTCTAATTGACATAATTTGAACTAGCTCGATAAAATTATTTATTTCAAGGGTTTTAGCATCACGTTTCTCAAATCGCTTGGAATAAATGTAGAACTGCGGTCATACATTTCATAACGTGGCAAGGCAGGAAAATTCAACATTGCTTCACAACATTTGTAATCAACGCTAGCTTCACCGCAAAAATAAGCAAAACCCTCCATTCCACAAAGCCACAAAAGCGTTGCTGATTTTTTATGGCAACACTTGTAAATTGTGAATAATTATTATTTGTCTTTCTGTGCACGCGTACGAGCGAGAGAAATTTCTCTCTCGCTCGTAGAATTTCCATGTATGCGCGACAAGACTAGACACGTCACATACAATTTGCAGGTTGCTTTTTCGCTTCTCTTTCGGTTCGGATTGCGACGCGCAAGGCGATATCTCGTTGCTTCACGAAATGAGCGAGACACCCGTGCTGTACATACTTGATACCAGTGTTGTTAGTCTCACTCATACTGTCGGTGCGTGCTTGCTGCTATTCAGAGGAATAAATGAAGAAAAAAAAGTATCTCGAAAGCGTGTGTGCAAAAGACTTGAAAAGCGTAGCATATGTCTCGTCCTCAAGCAGAAAGGAGGAGAATGGTTTTGTTTCTCGCTCGCTTTGCAATGCTGCTTGATACCAGTTGAAACTGTTTAGGTGTAGTAGTTTGGAGCTGCCAAATACATTGGAGATACGCTAGAGCATTAATTGCATTATGCCCAACACGCAATCATTGTACTGGTTCCGAATTACATATACAATTGCGCTAAAAACGCACAATTTTGTACTGGTTTCACACCATCCAACTTTTGCGTGTTCATTCAATCACTTACGCTGCACCGTCTGATTGTGTTGTTAGTCCTTTCCGCAGCTATCAAAGACAATGGTGCTTATTACGGGAGTCACTTCACGGTGAAATCAGAGTGAAGTGAATAAAGTCCTATTACGGGACTCACGTAAGTGAGAAAACATCGCAAAGTGACATCTGCCGCGGAATCTGGGTTATTATGAGTGTCATATCAGTGAAGTGAGAACGGCAAAAGCGACGATTCGCGTGGAATTATTTCACGACCATTTTGAACGGTGAAATGATTCCACGAAGATGCCATAAGTTTTAAAGTTGATTGATTTGTGATCTAATGGTAAATATTGGATATATTCTTCAGTACCGAAACGAATTAGAATTTGATCCATGACTTAAAGCGATAAAATTTTCATTTTTTTGCCCGATGAAAAAAATGCAAACTAGTTCAGGAAATTTTCGATACCGAAAAAAACATTTTTTGATGCCGAATGTCTTGGAAAGGGCAGAACACGTCAAGATCTGGTGTTATTTAAAAAAAACGAAAAAACGACTTTCTGGGACTTAGAGATTTTTGAGCTGAGAAACAATGTCATTTCACTTGTCCTATTCCCAATTTCACTTCACTGTCAATCTCACTCCACGGAGGTGATTTTTGTCACCTCACTTGAGGTGGAATCGGGAATAGGTCTAAAAAAGTGAAGTGAGCGTGAGAGTGAAATATATTTCACCGTGAAGTGACTCCCGTAATAAGCACCAATAACACGTTTTTTTTTTTCTAGGATACTAGGAGTCATTTTGTTCATAGTCACATCACTAGTTCGTTTAATCTAATTTGCAAGTTACAACAACTGGCTTGACAAAGGAGATAAACTCAAGGGAAAGACAAAGTCCCGATTCATCTCGAGCAGGGCCTCAATTCCCAGTATGTCAAATTAATCGTCTGCTGCATAATGGAAACTTTACGCAGTTGGTGCTGGCGTATGTGGCGACTATAATGAAGTACCTTGCTGCAGAAATGTTTGAACTGGCAGGGTACGCTGCGAGAGATTATGAAACGAAAATCATCCCGCGTCATCTGCAGTTGACAATCCGGAATGACGAGGAATTGAACAAGCTTTTATCCGGCGTCACTTTTGCTCAGGAAGGTGTTCTGCCGAATATTCAAACTGTTTCGGTTGATTTCTAGCTTTGTAAAAGCTAAAACTAGCCGGTCTTTCAAGGACAACCAATTTCCAATTCAAGCAATAAATTATTTTTTACCTCTGCTTAAAATTTTATATTTGACATAACATTTTTATCGAGCAGGATTCAGCTCCACCCACGCTGTTTTTGTATGACAGTAAGTTGGATCTCTACCCACAACTAAGTTGCAGTAACCTTCAGTATTATTTTCAGATAACTTAAAGTCACTTAAACAATGCTTCTGTTCAAGGTTACCAATCATGTAAAAAACAAGAAAGTTATAAGAGAATTATTACTAAAATTTGCCGTTTGACAGCTCCAAATTGATAAACCTCAATCGAATATTTTCCCAAATTTTTCGCAAGAAATACATTGACATAAAACAGCATATCGTAATTCTACGTTAAACTTACGGTGGTGTCTTAAAAACAACCTCTTTAACTACACAGTGCAACAAAAATTTACTTTTTCTTCTGCCTTGACTTCAATGCATGATTTTTCGATTTATTTTAATGCAAAAACCAAATTTCATCGAAAATTTTTGATTTCTCAAAAATTCAAAATGACGCCACTGATTAAGGTGAAATGTGTTCAAACTCGGAGAAATTTGTTTTTTCATCAAAATACATCAAAAAATCATACATAGAAACCAAGGCAAAAAAACAGGAGGTTGTATTCAAGACACGACCACATAAATGACGTAGAACTACGTACACTATTAACAAATGCATTGAGTGTTTCATTACCCTAGTAACACAACTGGTTTTATCGAAGTTTCATAGCCTTTTTGGCTGTATTGAGCGTTATAAAACTTTGATAAAACCAATATTTTTAAATGGGTAATGAGTTATAATGTCTACTAATGAAGGGTTGTGAATTTCGTAACCGGATTCAGCAGTTAGCAGAACGTGCCGAGTTAAAAACCATACACAGCACACACACACATAAATCATACCATATCATAACACACACATCATACCATATCATACAGACACATACACATCATACCATATCATACAAACACACACACATCATATAATATCATACACACACACATCATATGATATCACACACACACACACACACACACATCATACCATACACACATCATACCATATCATACACACATACACACATCACACTATATCATACACACACAGCAAGCAAGCGACCAATCAGAGGACGTTATTTTTATTTCAACAAGGCATGACAATTTTCAATAGTGCAATACTAACGTAGATTCAAACAACATTTTTCTGCATTTGGGCAGATGCGTGGATAATTTTCCAATCGATTGCTGCAAGAATGAAGAAAACCGGTTGAAAACCAACCGACCTATAAGCATTTGAAAAGGGACAAATTTCGTCCCAGTTTTTCAGTTTGCATCCCTGTGTGGTATGCTAAAGTAAAACATAGTTCTACGTCAAAAAATGTTGCACTGTGCTATTTATCTCATGTCCAAAATTCCTTTGAATAAATGCACGAGATTATATCTCTGTATCGCTCTTTCACTTCGAAAAAAAAATTGTGTGAAACCAAACTTGACAGATGCTTTGAACGAAAACAAAACCAGAAAGAAATTTACTATCGCCAGATACAAACAAAGCTTCCAACACAGTTCAAATTCTCTAATCAATTTATTTGCAATATTTGAGAGATATTCATGCAAATTTTTTTGAACTCCGTCTGCAAATCTATAGTCTTATTTTAGTCGCTGTTTTACTTAGTGTATTTTGTCAGTTCCGGCAGTCCATGACGGTTTTTATGTTTTAAAATACATTTCTCCTCTAGTTGGTGGTCGAATTTCGTATATTAATTTTCATCCTACCCTTTTACTATTATTCTTATTAATTTCATTAAAGAAAGGTTCAAAGTATAAGTGGAATCCTGACGCCACCAGTTCCGCCATCTCCAACGCAAATTAGCACTAATGATGCGCATTTACATACGTGATTATCTCTTCTCCGTGACCTTCTCGTTTGCTATGTGAAAACAAAAAGGAGGGAGATATTCGCACGCGAAAACAGCTTCCATACTTACCACGAAACTTGTTTGAGCTCTTAAATTCATTGCTTTATTTATAACGGGATCTTTTGGGTAGGAATATAAAAATAAAAACATAAGTTTATGTAATAGATTAAACATCAAACAATAGCATCACATGTCGTAAACTCAAATAAAGAGAAGTTAACGTGCGTTTGGCAACAACAAAAAATTTGCATTAGCTACCAACGACACTATCAAAAGCTTACATTCGTTTGGAACTATTTTTAATTGCAAAGTTCATTCCGTAGCTTTTATGAATCGTGAGTATTCGAGGCGTCTGATTTATTTGCTACCTCTGGTGCAACGAATTTGAAGGTTGTATAATTTTCAAGAAAATGGGAATCAAACATCGCTAACATTGAAGATGAGTTTCGTGGCAGACTGTACTTATGCCTGGAACCCAGCCGAAAACACGTGCGAAATGATTAGCTAAATTAGCTGCAATTTCAAAAATATTACGACAAAGCCAATCAGTTTGTGTAAAATTTATTATTTTCATTTCTGATGCATGCTTCCTATAAATCCAAACTTTTTTGCGTCCTTGACCATAGAAATTTACAGACACATTCGCCTCGGAGTTTTCCAATATGCCGAATATTTGGAAACACATGTCCCGCCTCTGATTTCTAACGTCGTATACCCAAATTCGAGCAAAAGTACGAAATACCATAAGTTACCTAATCGCTTTACCACCCCGGAAGCCGCGAGCAATCGGAAAGCCCCTCGTTTCTGAGCCGACGTCTGCGTTGTAACACTATCGGAACCAACCGCCAAACAAAAAATGAGGCGCCACAACGCGCACCCAAGCGGTTATTGTCTGTGTGTTTGTCGGTGATGTGCACTGTGCTTCCGATGCTCCGATTCATGATTACTTTCCGAAATTGTGGCTTCGGCGGAATAGGTGACGAACAAAGCGAATTCGATTTAAGGAGATCTGGTTTATTTTCATGCGTGTACTGAATGACGGTTGGCTTGTTTAATTGGAATTCATTGAGAGTATGCCAGGGTGGCCAGCCGAGTGCACTTTTCTTTGTCGGGAAAATGATATACTTTTATGTTGTTTATCATATTGCATCAACAAAGTTCTATGTGATGTGTACGCTAGAACAATTATTATTTTATTGACTATATTTCTATTAGATGTGGTATATTATACTTATCTCACAAGTAAGCATTCGTATTATTCACTCATATATTAAATTTTATTCATCGTTTCCTTCATAACTTCATAAGTGAAAACATCTAACTTCATTCATAACAAAACTATTGCAACAAAACGATTCCGATTATCGAATGTCAGCACAAGTATTGTCATCAATACATAGTAGCGTCATAATCATCGGTATTGTGCTCATTACTGCCGTGCTCAACACCCAAAGCATCGTAATCATTATTTATGTCTAGTGTCTAGATGAACAGGTTGGTAGTTGCCGTTTATTCGATTCACGTCGCTGGATGTGGAAGCCACCCTGCCATGTGGATATGGCAGACTCCACCGAAAAGCCTCCACTCCACTGAACCTGAGCGCACCGACGAAGAGTGGAGAGGTTGGGAATCGAAAGCCACGCTATGATTAAAGGCCGCAAAAAAAGCCCGCAGCAACGGCATTTGAATATACACGAGAGGCCGAGGCAGCGAACCGCGCAGATCACTTGGTTGACTTTGGCAAGCCCCATTCACATTCCGGCAACCGGGCGGCTCGCCAGTGGGTTCAAATTTGACCGAGAGTCTTTCCCGAAAAGCTGCCATTCAGCACGCAGTTCCAATAGGCAAAGGAGGAATCTTTAGCGGTGGACATGAGTGTGCTTATTATGCTAACGTGATTGGAGGTATCGTAAAGTGAAAACTTTTCTATCAGTTTAGGCTGAACCAATAAAAATAATTAGATTAAAGAGAACATAAACAGCTACTTTTGAGAGGTGTGCACTTGAGTTTGTCTAGTTCTGCTGTAGCGCCGAAAAGTTTTAAAAAATCAGAGAAAGCAATCAGTGTACAAAGTGTTCCGGTGCCAAACAGATGCAATTATGTACCTGGTGAGAAGGTGTACGATTCTGCTAGTGATCCTCGGCTGCGGTCTACTATCTGTGTCAATACCTGAAGTCCGTGGTCATTCCATCCCGACAACATCCGTTCGCGGTTTTGATGGAGAATCCGCTCCGAATATTGTTGAAACTGCAGGGCCGCAACTCAGTGACAGTGAAAACACCAAGCTTAGTGCCAGTGAACTTTACCTGCGACCACAACCAAGAAGGTTGAACCTAGATCGAATGGATTCGTTTTCGGAACCAAGCGCGAGTGAAATCATCAGAAACAAGCGGTGGAAATTGCAACAAATTACACCACCGGGACGAAGTCGGATTAACAATCGGTCGATGCCATCATTTGACGAGATGGAGAGCAACGACGCCATGGAGCTCGATGAAACCGCTAGTCGAAAGGATAGCGCACAACTAGCTCGTCGGAACTACAGAACAATCGAGTCCGACAGTAGTGAATCGGATAGTATAACCGATCTGGTGACACGAGCGGCGAGGTCAACTGACCTCGAGAAATACTTATATCGATTTGTTCTGGATTCGGGTGAGTTAGATAGATATTTAGGATATTTTTAAAACGATTTGAAGATTGGTCATTCGTCTTTTATTCAATTATATCATTTTAATATTACGCCATACTCACCAAGTGAAAATGAAACTCAACACGAAACCGTTGTGCAAAGCAAGCGCGTTGCATTCATGTTTTCGATAATCATCTTCGTGTGAAATTAGGTTAGTTTCAGTTTAAGATTATCTGTTCACTCAAAAAGAGTTAGCGCTATCCTACTGATATTGGCAACATGAAATATCAACATTATAACCAACTGTGTTCTTTACAATAATATAATCCTCTCAGAAATATTTGGTCGGGATCCGATCATTTGAACAATACAAAGCGGTGCTAGTGAACTGCGGGAAAAAGAGTTACGCGAAATTACAATCAACCAGAGTGAACTATAAACCAACAGAATGGCGCCGGAAGAGGGCGATTGTTTTTGTTTATATCACTCACTGATTCAAATAGTATGAAGAAATAAATGTCTCTAGAATCAGGCAAATACTTTCAGGTGCTGTCAAATATCATTTTGACGTTTTTTACTCTTTTTTTTATCGAAAATACAAGGAGAGATTTGCTACGTGCTAAATAGATTAATTTTCTTGACACCCGTTATAAAATACCCAGATGTTCCGCATTGATCTTATATTAAAAATTATTATACATGATTTAGGTTATCATACATACATTATTTAGAGATTCGAAACCTGTTTTACGTTTTCCGACCCAACAAAGTTGAAACAGTGACAAAAAAGTCGCATTAAAAAGATTTAAAAAAAAAATCATAAATTTCGGGGATTACATGATCACTAGACGCTTTAGTTTCAAGCTACAGTCAACAACGTTTAGTATGTTTTATCTGTACTAAGTTTTAGTTTTCTTGAAAGCTAAAATTGGGTTGTTTAGCTATATCAGTCTTTTGTATCATCTGAAAGAGCTGCATTTTCCAAGCAAAACGTGATTTTCAAAAAACTTCTATCGTTGTTCTTCGATTTTTAAATCCCGAATCAAAACTGCTCAAAATCTGCTCAAAATCGCTACAATGACAGTTCGCCCATAGAGATAAGTGACTTTTCACCTACGCACACTAGTAAACTTGTAAATCCGTGTAAAGTTGCTTTTGTTTCCTCCAAACTGTAAATCATGGCAGCTCGTTGCTTCGACTTTAATCACTTTTTAACATTTTTGGTCGATTATATTCAGCAGCTTCTTCCGATTTCTGATCATAAATGAAAAAATTTATTCAGAAACAAGTAAAAAACATATAATGAGTGTTCAACTGAATATTTTTCCAGCTACTAGAAACAAAGCATTGTTTCTATTTGTAAATATTTTCCTTAGCTAGTGGCACTAACACATTCGTACGTAAAAAGGTCCATATACCACTGTCATTGTGGCGATTTTATATTCTTCATTTAAAAATCGAAAGACAATGATAAATTTTTTTTTATAAAATCACGTTTTGCTCAGAAAATTACACTCTTTTAGATGATATATAAAAATCAGAAATCCGTGAATAGCTAAACAACCCAACTCCAGAATAAGAAAAAAGCTCCAATTGCTCAAAAAAATATTTTCGACGCTTAGTCCGGTTTACCTGTAATCCGACAATCAATTTTATTTGTTGGGTTTTAGTAAAGACTTTTCAAAAATATCAAACTTCAATGATGTATGTAATTTTGAGCCCTGGCGCTGGTTCACAGGTCGAATAAGCATTGAGCTAATTGAATAGTCGGGTTGTTTAAAAAAATATAAAGGAAAATTACAGTACTACTTATTCTCTACAACTGCACTATCATCAGTAGCATTATATTTTTGGGCCGTTAACTGATCTACTTTTCAGTTTTAACTATTGCGTATTTCAAATAAAACGTGAAACAGTACATCACGCCATCACTAATGATGGAAAGTTGGTTCTGGAAAGCACACTACCCGAAGTAGTTTCAATGTTTTACTGCAGGCTAACGCAGACAGCTTCGAAGAAAGAGCATATCAATTATTTTCGTACGTAATTATTCACACATTAATATTACGGGTGAAAGTATCTTAATCACAATACAATCAATACGATGTGGCAATACAAGTTCGAAAGAAGCAATAATCGTATCGAAATATGAACTCATTATTGCGAGGTAAGACTAATCAGTTGATGTTACATCCGTATTGTGGATTGGTGTTGCAAAATTGATATTTATGGTGATTAGTTTCAGATCCCTTGATTATTCAAGTCAATTCAAGTTCGATATTTTTCGTTTTTAAAACATATTCAGCTTAGGACATTAATCTTTAACAACCTTTAATGTTTTCTCAATAAGTGCCAATCTTTTCAACTTTTGAAACCAATATTGGGGGCCATCCATATACCACGTGGACAGCTTTGGGGGAGGGGGGTTGGCTAATGTCCACGGTCCATACAATTTTTTTTAGAATTTATATGGGCAGTTGTCCACGGAGGATAAGGGGGGGGGGTCAAAATCGTTAAAAATCTGTCCACGTGATATGTGGATGGCCACTTGGGGATTCCAAGACAATGCTTTCGGATCAGTCGAGACAGAATGTCAAAAAACATATAAAATTTATTTTTTGGCATCTTATTTCTTGGTTTGTTTTTGAAAAATCAATTCAAACTGAAAGAAAAATCGTTTCGGATTGGAAAGAACAAATTTTCAAGTCATACTTTTTTGAATGATATAATGCAAATAACAAAAAAGTCCTTTATATATTAGATTTTTATTTATTTACCACATCTCACAGTGGAACACTTCAAACAACAAACGTGATCATAATTATTTTAATATATTTGTTGCATTGAAAACGTATCATGAATTGGTAATAAAAACTAATGTGTGGATTCGGGTAATTTTTGGCATGAGGTAATCCACCCTAAAGTGATGCTCGACATTTTTGAAATTAAATTCTGTCCTAGTCAGCTCCAAATACTTGAATTTAACATCAAATGACTTTTCAGTACACTTTTTCATCAATTGAGAAAGTTTCCTTCTTGTAAATAAGGCTACAACTGTCCCAGAAACAAAAAATAAGAATTTCTTGATTATTTTCGCAGAGCAATAAACAACGAAAATAGAAGCAACCGGAAAGTTCCTTTTCACCACTATAACCAAAATACTAGTATTTTTACGTGATACATACCGATCAACAGGACATTACCGGAAACAGCACTTATCCCGGTTTTAGTTAACATATGATAACAAATATTTTTGACATTATGATATTAATTTCGACAAACTCCTGGGTATTTAGAGAAACTATCTTACATGATTAGTACATATTTCTGTTTAACTAACCATTATTAACAGTATCCACCGTTGTTTCAGTTGAAAATCAATTTTCAACTTCGAAACGTTATGTATGAAACATACGGTATCACGGTATTAAAACGTCAATATCATCCACGAAAAACTGTTGAATTGCGGTCATTTCAAACCTCTCGTTACGACCGCAAACATAACTTTTGGATGTCAAAAAATCAAGCAAACATCACACTTCAAATTAAAACACCTCGAAATAAAGTTAACTTGCGTAGAGTTTTTCCACTTCTAGAATCAGGGCTGTTCGATGTCAACGGACTTTTAGAAATGGGTTTATTCTCAGGCTCCCCATTAGCCGGCCCAGTTAGCTGGCCCCGATTGCTTTACATAGATTACAGGATGCTCGAACTCATTGATGGAGTTGAGTTAGTTGGTTGTAAGCCTGTGCCCATAGTACACCTAGGAATGCTTAGCAACATGTAATTACGATGACACCAGTCACTTAACGCGTCAATACGCGATTGAAGCCTATGGTAATCTTCAGAAGTTTCGATCAGTTTAAAAATTCTAGTATCATCCGCATATAGCAATCGTGTGCCAGGTGGTAGAACTTTTGTAACACCATTGATGAACAGCGAACTTTTGTGGGGGGTCTCAAAGTGTGAATCCGGCTATGCTTATTCAGAACCCATGAGGAATAAGAAAAGTGCATTGGAGTGATAAGATACCATCATATTTTTGCCCATTGAACATTGATACCTTTTCGCCGAAAAAAGAGGAAAGTTTGGATTTTTTAAGGTGTGTGGCAAATTTTTCACTACATCACAGTTATACAATTTTTTTGCCTTAGCTTCTATGTATGATTTTGCCTTAGCTTCTATGCATGACTTTTTTGATAAAGTTCGATGCAAAACCAAATTTTCCCGAGTTTGAACATATTTCAACTTAAGGGGCAACAATGGCGCCATTTCGAATTTTTGAGAAATCGGAAATTTTCGATATTTTTTCGACGCCAGTTTGTTTGAAGACCAAATATCAAAATTCTAAAGGTACGTTTAGACTATGAAACATGTCGGTCTGATTTTGACCACTGCAGTAATCGGAAGTCTGCTCTATTTCGAAAAGGGACTGTTACGGCCCTTTGAAATTTGGCTGTCTTGTCCTAATAAGCTAGTGCAGTTTATACGGCACATAATACCTAATTGGGATCATACCTAAATCATGGGGCTGAGAGTTAGTTCTCATAGTAATTTTTCACTCTGATCAGGTAATAAAAAGCTGGAGAATGCTACAATAGATCTAATTTTTGGTCGCGGTAGCTAAAACCCAACAAAAAAAATGTATGAGCATTAATGGTAATGTGCTAATATCAAAAAGTGGTAGTGAAATTATGTCTTATATTGAGCAAAAAAGTCTCAGGAATCAATTGGTAGGTGTCTGATCCACATAAAATGTCAGCAAAATGTCGATTTTGCCCCAATTTCCCTACGATACTAAGATAGGTTCATCTCGACGTTACATTAAATTATTTGAAATTTGTTTCATGATAATTCTGTCTCACAGGTTATGCGAGATTCAAATGTTTTGACCGGGCCTGGCCAAAAATGCAATCCCCTCCCCGCAAAAGGGGGAGGATCATGTGAAGACAAATTGAAATTGTATCTATGAGTATCGTTTACACTCTTAAACAGATTTCAAATAAGTTCCCCGCAAAAAGGAGAGGATCATGTGAAGACAATTTGTTATTGTATCTTTGAGTATCGCATATTACATGAAACAAATTTCAAATAAGTTAATCTAACGTCGAGATAAACCTATTTTAGTATTGTAGGAGAATTGAGGCAAAATTGATATGTTGCTGATATTTTACGTGGATCAGACACCTACCAATCGATTTCTGAGACTTTTTCACTCAAAATTAGACATTATTTGACTACCAATTTTAGAAATTAGTGCATTATCATTAATGCTCAGACAAACTCGATATTATTTTGCTTTTTGAAATAGAATCACCGTAGAATCACCGTTTAGGGTTCAGAATCACCGTTTAGGGTTCAGTTTTTGTCCGATTTAAGATGTTTTTTTTAAAAGATGAGTAAGAAGATACTTATATCTGGACAAACTCTTAAAATTTTGATATTTGGTCTTAGAACAAACATTGAAAAAACGAAAATTTTCGATTTCTCAAAAATTCAAAATTGCGCGATTGATGCCCCTTAATATGAAATATGTTCAAACTCAAGGAAATTTGGTTTTGCATCAAAATTCACAGGAAAAGTATATATAGAAAACAGGGCAGAAAAAAGTAAATTTTTGTTGCACTGTGTTATTTTCTAATGATACAATTTTACAACAACAAAAAAGTACATATACATTTTTTCCGAAATAGTATAATTTTAAAACAAGTACTGGTATGTGCTCCAGTAAACCTCTAAGGCTATTGGTGAAATTTTTATCGTCTACTTCATGAAATAAATTCGATAAGTCTATAAGGTAGTATGAGGTAAATTGGGGTGAAATTGATCACCATTGAAATTCATACATTCTTTTGGCAATGTGCTTTTTTTTCGATATGCTAAAGATAAACGATGATTTCTCTTCTGAAATTTACTCATTTACAGCTAGTTTGGAAACGACATTAACGATATTTCAGGTTACAATTTGTTTATTTTGGCTCACGAGCTGTTTGTTGCTAAATTTGCTCTTATTTGATCGTCGTTAGATCGATTTCTATTCGGTTTGTTGCAAAAGCTGTGGTTTCCTGCGCATTCATCAGTATTTCTTTGATGGTATGGAATATTCATTGTTGAAAATTACATTTTTTGAGCTTTTATCAATTTTTTTTAACGTAATTAACCCTCAACTAGTTTTGACTGACTTATTTTATAAAATAAAAATAAGTAAATATGAAAAATTGTACCGGGCAAGCTAGAATTGACATTGGCACTAGGGTGCCACTCATCGTATGGAAAAAAAGTGACCAGAAAATTTAAAAAAAAAAACCTTCACCCGCTCGAAAAAACACCCTGTGCAAAATTTCAGCTCAATCGGACTCAAAATGGGGTGGCGCAAAGCGATTGAAGTTTGCCTTTTTTGAAACCGAAAAATCACCCAAGGGGTACGTGAAATTTCGGTTTTCGAAATTTTTTTTATGCCAAATGCCTTGAAGTTGCATGAAACGTCGAGAATTGGTGTCATCTGAAAATTTTTTTTTTGCAAAAATTTGCTCTCTGGGACTTGTTTTATTAGGGTGGTTCATTTATTCAGCATAGGGTGGGTCATAATATTGTGAAAAATTAATATAAAATAAAAAAAGCACTTCGGTTCGTTTGATTGGTGTGACGTCTTCGACAAAGTTGTGATAATAGTTGTAGATATTAATTCTGTCTTTCCAAAAAAAATACACTTGAAAAAGTAGAAAGTTGCGGTTTTCAGCAAACTTGTTCAGTAGGTCAAAGGCTGAAATTTTACCGCTATGTGGCGCTAGTAGGCACACAATGTGTCGTATTTTGAACTTAACTAATCTCATGATTCCGACCTACTAGAAAGTTACAGTGTTCAGCAAACTTGTTCAGGAGGCTAAAGGCTTCTACAAAAAAAACTTGGTAGACAATATAATACTGAAATACCCCGCTATGCGGCGCTAGGGTGCATGCGGTTTTTCGTATTTAGACTTCAACTTATGGCGTGATTATTACAAAGTTGCGATCTTCGGCTAGTACCACCAGTTCTGGTCAAGCATGTCGAAATACAGTGTAACGCCGCATGTATGTTCCAAACTATTCCATCGATTCTATTTTCATTACAATTCAGTGTCAACACAAATCAAAAACACCCAGTGTTCTAATTGAAACACGACTTCGACAATTTCGGCAACCACCAGGGCGAGTTTTTTGACTTCGTGTATACATTTCGGGTGTCTGCTCGTTGAGGCTTACACGCGCGTCTTCTCGAACGCACTATGTACTGAAATCACAATATCGGCTTGCATATAAGCCGACGGCGCACAGTGCATCGTTCCATAGACAAAAACCAAAAAGAGTTGATTTCTTATTGAACCAATTCTATATGCTGATATTTTTATACATGTTTTAGACGTACTGTAATGATATTATTTATCTCGTAAGTTCACCCATACGATTATGAAACGCATCTACTGTGAAGTGGTTTCAACTATTCAAAAGATACGTTATTTTTGAAAAATTCTCATAGTTTTCAAATTAAGTTTTTAATATACTCTATATCTTTTCAAGTTAAAACCAATATGGCAACGGTAGAGGCATGCAACTACTACGTTTAACATGTTACTATTGAGACACAACGTAGCGCATTTGGAAGTTAAAGGCTTCTTGGTCATGCTCTTTTATGCTTGAAGAAAAAAGACACTTTCGGTTTAAAATCGATCATCAAGAAAAGTACCCCAAAGTACCTCTCTGAATTTCACTTTTTCCCCTTATTTGGAATATCCTTCAAACTTTGGAAATGATTCCCATTGCTCAATTTTGCACTTTCAACCGGAATTCGCGTTTTCGAATGTGTGATCAGTTTATCGTACATATGTCCCTTATTTTTATGTATAACACGTAATTTATGTGTAAAACACATAAAAGATTCCTGGATTAATGATGTCTAAATATTTTGCAACAGTAAACCGTATATAAACGTAATCAAAAGGGTATTAAATAAAAATAATAATGAAAACTAATTGTGATGGCGTTTAGGTCACTTTTTCATCGCCTATAAATTATTTTAATATGCTTTTAAAGCCTTTTATTTCGTAATGGATAATATTCTTGGAAAATTATCATTTCATGCCTATGTACAAAAAATGGCGTTTGAGACATTTTTGCGATTACGTATTTGACATTCGCCAATTATGCAAATAGTAGCTCTTATCAGTACTAAACATTTTTCGTGTCACACCAATTGAAAAAAAAAAACTAGAATGGCTGTTTTGTTTTTTGTCCCGCGTTCCCATACATTGAACGCACTGTGCGGCGTTGCGTGTTGGGTCTCCAGCATTCAGTGGAAAGTAATACGAAATGCCCTCTGTGGTGTTCAAATGTTTCACCATCGGATTAGAGACATGTCTACTGCAACTGTTTGCAGCCGAGGTACTCAATTTAGTCGCGATATCGTCAATTTGCCCCATTGGAAAACGGGTTGTGAATGTTGGTGATCAAACTGTCAACATACCAACACAGTCGCATGCTACTTATTGTGACCTCCTCAATTGAAGGCACTTCTTTATAATAAACACACACAACCTTACGTATTGTGTGAAGTAATCCAACTGTCAACATTCAAATTGGTCTCACTTTGTCATGTGTAAACAATCAGTGCTTGCGTAGATAAAAAGTGTTACTGTGTTACTGAATATTGCAACTACCTAAGCAGAGTTTACGATAGATTAAGTTGAGAACACTGAAAACTTTATGCACACTAGGCATGGACGTAGCCAGAATTTAAAATGGGGGGGGGGGGGGCAAGCTCTTCAAAATTTTAGAAGTAAAAAAAAATGGTACACTAAGGTCGCTTTTTACGCGGTTGTTTTTACGTGGGTTTTTTACGCGGCTTTTTTTACGTGGATTCCGGAATTTACGCGGTTTTTTTCACGCGGATTTCGAAATTTACGCGTTTTTTTAAGCGGATTCCGGAATTTACGCGTTTTTTTACATGACACGTATCCCTTGCGTAAAAAGCGACTTTAGTGTGTTTTGACAAATAGAAATAAATACTAGTCTTTAGTGATTCTTACGTCAAGGCAACCAGTGAAAAGTTGTCCTTGACAACAGAGTGGAAAATTTGATTATTCTTTGTCCAAGCCGCAACCGGGAATTCGAGATATGATTCACAAGGCCCAAATTTTACAGCGGATAGCGGTCCAGCAGCAGCAGCGTCAGTATCAAACCAACCCCGGAGCAGATTTTGGAGTCCATCTCTTCGAACATCATCGACTTTGTCTTCGACGAAGAAAACGGAGTTTAGTTCGGACGTTGTTGTTTAACCGCTACTAGGACCTTTTCGAGAACGATGCAGGCCAGCTGAATGATGCGGCGAAGGTACGTTTACTTCTCCGGAAGCTGGACACCCATTCGCACAGCCGCTATCTCAACTACATCCTGTCAAAGCTTCCCAAGAACGTGAAGATTGAAGACACAGTCAATATTCTCAATAAAAAATCGGGCATCAAACGTCAAACCTTCCGAAAGAGGTTCATGTGTCTTTTCACGATTGTTGTTGACCATCTGCCGATGAACACTCAGCAAGCAGAGAGCACTCACCGCTGTTCAAACATTGTTGACTTCAGCCAGGTTTTCACCCGACGTAATGTGCTGAACGAGCGTTCAATCGTGCATGTTTCCATGGTAGAGCAAGTGCAATTTTAACTGCTTTCTCAGTCGCAGGGAAGAAAGAACGGGCTTTAGCTAGCAGGTCTATAAGATCCAACTCTTCCAAGTTCTTACGATCTGCTCTCATACTGCTGCAATGTTAATACAAAGCTTCCACCTCTCCAACAAAATTGTCAACTTCATAAAAAATTACTCTTCCAACGACATGCGTATTACGTTAGCGGGATAGAGCAAGGACAACGCGTAGGCAGGTGCACTATCTTCATCGAACCGTGTTTCCAGAGAATCAAGGTAAGGAATTGTCACAGCTCGGTTCCAATACTCCAAGCTAGTTGATGCAGGCGGATTTGCCCGGTTCTTTTGCCGCTGCAATATCCTTGGTGGATCACCTGGAAAACCTGTGCAATTTCACGCAACATAGCGCAAGCATTTCAATCAATTATTTTTTATCTGGCTGTTACTTTACACAGACGTTTCTATGGGCTAAAGATGTCGTTTTGTGCTATTAGAATTATTGAAAACAAAATTCTGCACCAGTGTCAACATTTAGGGGGGGGCGTTTATGGACACGTTAACATTGCTTAATGTTGTAAGAGCAATATCTTTTGATTAGTATTTTTTTTCACAAATTTTCAGGTGATCAATTTTACTCCATGTCACGGTATTTGTTCTTAAAAATATCAACTATTCGTAAATCTATTTCTCTTTTAATTTTTGAAGAAGTTTGCGAAGGTCACAACGGACTCTCGGGAGGCTAACTGTAATCATCGAACCCATAAAATTAAATTAGTTCCGTTATTATAAGTATATTCACGGTGCTACCAGAGACCGTTATTATAAAAAAAATGCACCAAAGAATCTGAGTACACCATTCGATTCGTTATGACGTCCAGGATCTCTGGTCAAAATTTTAAAATCATCGTACGGTACATTTTTGAGTAATGCCCTTTTGAAAGTCGTAAAGTACAAAAAAGTGATATAAAAACGACGAAATATTTATTGTAAAGCACGTTTTTCAAACACCATTTTATGAAATAACTTCCAAAATAGTTTCTACACAATCCAAGGGTTATATTTCAAGACATTAACAGTTGGTGGAAAGATTTATTTGAAAATCCCACAGTGCACAGTGGTCTAAACTCGAAAAATCGTGATCGTTCTGGATTTGACTGTGAAAAACTGATTTTATGTACTCAATGTCTTCAGCTAAATTGTTTCATAGAACATGGCCTTACTTTTGGCGTTTTTAGTTTTTCGATCAATCCACCTAACAGTTAAATAAAATATATATATTTTCTAATTTTCAATATACCAGATTGCTTCCTTCAGCAAAGTTGTGGAAAATTTGAAAAGAAAAACAATTGCTGAATACTGCGATGTCCTATCTGTACGTTGGACACGACAAAATAAAGTTTTTTGTGGAACACCCCTCCTTAAAATCGGTTTTTTGTCTGTAATGGTCAAAACAATGCAAAATGTTCTAAGATTCAATTCATTATACTAAGATTCTCTCAATACTTTATTAGATTCATTGTTTTGACAATCATAGAAAAAGTTATAGACGAAAAATTGATTTTAAAGAGGGGTGTTCTACAAAAAATTCTATTTTGTCGTGTCCAACCTACAGATAGGACATCGCAGTATTCAGCAATTGTTTTTCTTTTAAAAATTTTCCACAACTTTGCTGAAGGAAGCTATCAGGTATATTGGAAATTAGAAAAAATATTTCTTTTTATCTAACTGTTAGATGGATTTTTCACAGTTAAATCTTAAACGACATTCCGAGTTGTGCTCTCGTCGTGTTCGGTCGCAATTTCATTTCGATCTCGATAGTGCCGACCAGTTAATCGCCTTCAAGGTCACCGTGCATTGTATTGCGTGTGCACTGCTGCTCGTTGCCGTCGTCTATTGAAGACAAAGGAACGCATCATCGCCTATTGCTACCGTACGCCACAGACTGTACGTTGTGTCGCTACTGCAAGAGATCCAGTACCCGGCGTACTGCTGTTTGGCTGTACTGGTGCTGCTGTGTGGCTGGAGCGGCTGCAGCTTTTGCTAGCGGACTCTTGTGTGAAGGACTGGAGATTGGCATCGCCCGTGCGCTGATTGCGGTGGAGTAAGTAGTTTTTTTTCTCTTAGTTTTTTTCTACAATATTATTTGTTGATTGGCATTTTGCGTGTGTGGCTTACGCGTTCAACATGGACGACGAACGCGGGGATGAAAACCCGCTCGTTCTACCGCCTGGCCCTCCCGGATACAAAGTTCCAAAGCTACCCATCGGCTTAAGCAGTATCCGGAGGGCAAAGCTGGTATTGGGGCTTTATTTTTCCGGCCGAAAGTGAAAACATTGAACACAATGCAAATATGTAGAGATCTGGCACGGTTTACAGCCGTGACTGAAATAACCAAAGTACGCCCGAATAAACTGCGTGTTTTGGTGTCCGACCTCAAGCAAGCAAACGAGATTGCTGCTTGTGAGCTCTTCACGTGGAAGTACCACGTGTACATTCCAGCTCGCGTGGTTGAGATTGACGGTGTGGTCAGCGAATCGAGTCTGACTGTCGAGGAACTGTTGAAGGCTGGAAAAGGCCTTTTCAAGGATTCTAGCCTTGAACCTGCCAAGATACTTGAATGTAAGCAATTACATTCAGTATCGCTCGACAAGGGTGTAAAAACTTACACCCCATCAGACTTTTTTCGCGTGACTTTCGACTGCTATGTGCTTGTGGATAAGGTGCGTCTACCCGTGCGCTTGTTTGTACCGCGGGTAATGAATTGCCTCAAGTGCAAACAGTTGGGCCATACGGCCTCCCACTGTGGCAATAAAGCACGTTGTGGCAAGTGCGGAGAGCAACATGCGGATGACGCCTGTAGTAAGGGTGCTGAAAAGTGCCTTTATTGTGGGCAGACTCCGCATGAGCTGTCTGCATGTCCCGCGTACAAACAGCGCCAAGAAAAGATCAAGCGGTCTCTGAAAGACGCTGCCACCAAACTGGTTTCCCCGAATCTTTTTGAGGTCTTGTCATCCGATGAGTCTGACTCTGACTATTCAGTTGGGGAACCTTCTTTTGTTGAACCCGGGAAGTCTAGGAAGAGGAAAAACCTTTCTTCCCCTAGACTTCCTAGGAAAGGACAGAGAAGGTCTCCATCTGAAGTGACTGATACTAAGAAACAAAAAAGTGCTGTAGAAAATCCGAAGCAAACTCCTCCGGAATTTGCAAAACTGAATTCAAGTAAGGAGTTTCCGGCACTTCCAGGAACATCAAAAAACCCAACTGTTCCTTCTTTTTCGTCCAAGATTCAGCCAGAATCTGGACTGCTGAAGTTTTCAGATATTGTGGACTGGATTTTTGAAAATTTCAACATAACTGATCCTATGATGATTTTTGAAGCAGTTGACTGCTAAATGGCCCCTCCTTGCAGAGATCGTATCCTTCGATGGCTAATTCATCGGCTGAGATAAAGGATTCTATCTCTATTTTACAGTGGAATTGTAGAAGTATCATCCCCAAAATTGATTCATTTAAAGTTTTGATTAATAAGCATAAATGCGATGTATTTTCCCTCTGTGAAACTTGGCTCACTTCAAATGTTGATCTTAGCTTCCTTGATTTTAATATAATTCGCCTCGACCGAGACACGCTTTATGGAGGAGTACTTCTAGGGATTAAGAAGTGCTATTCCTTCTATCGTATCAACCTCCCCACGGTCCCAGGCGTCGAAGCTGTCGCATGTCAAATGACAATACAAGGTAAAGAGCTTTGTATTGCCTCAATATATATATATATATATATATATATATATATTCCTCCCAGAGCACAGGTTGGGCAGCGGCTGCTCTTTGATTTAATAGAACTTCTTCCCTCGCCACGTTTGATTTTGGGAGATTTTAACTCTCACGGCGTGGCTTGGGGTTCCCCTTCTAATGATAACCGTTTCTCTTTGATCTATAACCTCTGCGACGACTTCGACATGACAATATTAAACAACGGGGATATGACACGCGTTCCGAAACCTCCAGCGCGCCCCAGTGCTTTAGATTTATCTTTATGTTCAACATCGCTACGGTTGGATTGCATATGGAAGGTAGTCCTTGATCCCCACAGTAGCGATCATTTGCCTATTCTTATTTCAATTGATAATGGATCAACTCGCACGCGATCAGTTGATATTCCGTATGACCTCACACGGAATATCGATTGGAAATTATGCGATGAAATGATATCAGAAGCTGTCGAATCGATTCAACATCACCCACCACTTGAAGAATACAACCTCCTCGCGGGCTTGATTCTCGAACTTTGTTCGCGATACGTCTCCGGGCTACGATGCGATAGAATCACCTTTTACGATGGCAGAATTTTCAGTTGCCCTCCTGTCCTGTAGCAATAACGCGCCTGGGTTAGATAGAATCAAATTAAACTTGTTGAAGAATCTACCCGGCACTGCCAAGAGGCGCTTGTTGAACTTGTTCAATAAGTTCCCGGAGCAAATTGGAGGATTGGAGGCAAGTGAAGGTGATCGCCATCCAAAAACCGGGAAAACCAGCTTCTGATCACAACTCTTATAGGCCGATTGCAATGCTATCCTGTATCCGGAAATTGATGGAGAAAATGATACTCCGTCGTTTAGACCGTTGGGTCGAATCAAACGGTCTACTATCAGATACTCAATTTGGCTTCCGCCGTGCCAAAGGGACGAATAATTGTCTTGCGTTGCTTTCAACAGATATTCAGCTGGCGTATGCTCGCAAAGAACAAATGGCGTCTGCGTTCTTGGACATTAAGGGGGCTTTTGATTCCGTTTCTATTGACATTCTTTCGGGTAAACTGCACCAACAAGGATTTTCTCCAATTTTGAACAATTTTTTGCACAATTTGTTGTCCGAAAAGCACATGCATTTTACGCATGGCGATTTGGCAACTTTTCGTATTAGCTACATGGGTCTTCTCCAGGGCTCATGTTTAAGCCCCCTTCTTTACAATTTTTATGTGAATGACATTGACGCATGTCTGGCAAATTTATGCACGATAAGACAACTTGCAGACGACAGCGTGGTCTCTGTTACAGGAGCCAAAGCTGCCGATTTGCAAGGACCATTGCAAGATACCTTGGACAATTTGTCTGCTTGGGCTTTACAGCTAGGTATCGAATTCTCTCCGGAGAAGACTAAGACAGTAGTTTTTTCTAGGAAGCGTGAGCCTGCTCAACTCCACTTACAGTTTATGGGTGAAACGATTTCTCAGGTTTTGGTATCTAAATATCTTGGTGTCTGGTTCGATTCGAAAGGCACCTGGGGATGTCACGTTCGGTATTTGATAAAAAAATGTCAACAAAGAGTAAATTTTCTCCGGACAATTACTGGATCATGGTGGGGCGCCCACCCAGGAGACCTCATAAGGCTTTACCAAACAACGATATTATCGGTGCTTGAGTACGGGTGTTTCTGCTTCCGCTCGGCTGCAAACACCCATTTAATCAAGCTGGAACGATTGCAGTATCGTTGTTTGCGTATTGCCTTAGGTTGCATGCATTCGACCCATACGAAGAGTTTGGAAGTTTTGGCGGGCGTTCGCCCATTAAAAGACCGCTTTTGGGATCTGACTACTCGTATTCTCATCAAATGTGAGGTTTTGAACCCCTTGGTAATTGAAAATTTCGATAGGCTAGTTGAACTTAATCCTCAAACCCGTTTCATGACAGTGTATTTCAATCACATGTCTCAAAGTATAAACCCTTCCTCATACACCTCCAATCGTGTCAACTTGTTGGATACTTCTGTTCCTACTGTGTTTTTCGATACATCCATGATGTAAGAAACTCGTGGAATCCCGGATCATTTACGCGTGCAGCAGATCCCTAAAATATTTTATAACAAATATAAAAACATCAACTGCGACAATGCGTTTTATACTGATGGATCACTTCTCAACGGGTCCACTGGCTTCGGTATCTTCAACAATAATTTTACCGCCTCCTACAAGCTCGTTAATCCTGCTTCTGTTAACGTCGCAGAATTGGCTGCAATTCAGTATACCTTAGGGATTATTGAAACAATGCCCACGGACCATTACTTCATCTTTACGGACAGTCTCAGTTCTATTGAGGCTCTCCGATCGATGAAGGATGTAAGGCATTCTCCGTATTTCCTGGGAAAAATACGGGAACATCTGAGTGCTTTATCCGAAAAATTTTCTCAGATTACCTTAGCGTGGGTCCCTTCTCATTGTTCCATTCCGGGCAATGAGAAAGCGGACACTTTGGCTAAGATGGGCGCAACAAACGGTGATATTTAAAACAGACCAATTGCCTACAATGAGTTTTTAAAATTTTCACGTCAGAGTACACTTGTCAACTGGCAGGCCTCGTGGGATAAGGGAGAACTGGGGGGGTGGCTACACAGCATCATCCCCAAGGTTTCCACCAAACCTTGGTTTCGGGGGTTGGATGTAGGACGAGATTTCATTCGCATGATGTCTCGGATTATGACCGCTAAATGCTGCCTTCAACGCACAATTCACCAAGAAACCCGATCAATCAAAAATAACAGGATTATAACTAATCTTGATACTTTGTTACGAAAGTTTTGTATCAACTTGTGTTCTAAACTTCAAAATTACTTACTGATTATTACAAATTATAGCATGTTTTGTAAGGTTTTTGGCAAAAAAAGATCAGAATTAATTAGAATGTACAATATATTTTGTCAATTGAATAACAAGTTTTGTTATTTATTCATTTATTTATTAATTAGTTTATTTATCCATCTAACATAAAGTCTTAATGAATATGAATATAACACTATCGTCAACGTCATAATTTAAAACAAGCAGATCTTGCCACTCGACTGGGGAAACAACTGGAACGCTCACCAAATTCGAATAAATCCTCAGCAGAAGTGAATGCACGTATCATCGAAGACATAGGGACATTAAATCCAAACGCTGTGCGATGAAACCATGTTTGGAGAAGAGTAGAAGTCCTTAAAGCACGCGATGGAACACGAAAATCAAGTAAAGATAGTAGTTTGGGACAATCTACTTCAGTGTTCAGGAGCTTAGCGACAAATGTTGCCTGCTGAATCTTCCGTCGTCGAGCTAGGGTGTCAAGATTGATTAGCTTGCACCGATCACAGTATTCAATTCAATTCAATTTATTTATCACCTGGTAGTGTAAGGTTAAACCTTTTAAATTACTACCTCCGAGTTGCATAACGTTAAATACATATACATAACTATCTAATTTATAATTTATAATCCTATTTACTACTTTAACTTTACAACAATAATATATAATTATGTTTGTCTAGAGTTCCAAAATTCGAGGCAGCTCCTCTTGAAATTTGCTTCCGAAGTCGAACGCTTAATCGTAGAAGGCATCAAATTCCAATTTACCACACCTCTGACGAACATCGTGTTAGCGTAGCCAACCGTACTGTTTCGTGGAATTATGTAGTTTTGAGAACGGCGACTTTAGGTTGGGATCAGTTTTTGAAAAAGCACTGGGGGTGATTGCGTCTTAAAAAGTTTCCATAGAAACACACAGGATCGGTATGCGTATAAGTTCTGAATCGAGCATCCTACTGAATTGTGCTGGAGATGACTTACTCTTGCGTAGCGGTTCAGACCATAGACAAAACGGACAGAGCTATTGAGTGCAACTCGTAACCTGCGCATGGAGCTTGCGTTAGGCCGTACGTGCAGAAGGTCTCCGAACAAGAAATGCGGTAGTATCAGAGCCTTGAACAACTTCAGTCGAATATTCATAGATGCGGAAGACGCAGTACTAAAGAGCGATCGCAAACAAGAATAAATTTCACCGCATTGCTGGTTAATTAATCCGTCCCACTCTAAATCAGCTTGAAACACGTAACCAAGGTTCACAGCTTTTTCAACCCATTCGATAGTTTGTCCCTTCATGACGATAGCAGGCAGCGAACTACTAGAAACCGTGTTACGTCGACAGCCTTTAACAAATATTGCCATACTCTTTGTTTGGTTTATATGAAGTTCATTACGGTCAGACCATTCGGCAACTCGTGTCAGATCCTCATTCACCACTCTTACTAACTCGTGAGCAGAAGGTCCAAAACGCCTAATGTATAGTTGCACATCATCTGCGTAGATTTGCATCGAGCACCATCTTAGCACCGTTGGCAGATCGTTGATGTAGCAGCAAAATAACAAAGGACCAATCACGAAACCCTGTGGCACGCCAGAAGTTACCTCTCCAATTTCAGAGTAATGTTCACCGCAGAAAACTGTTTGCGTCCTTCCTAGGAGATACGACTCTACGAGATTAACTGCACTAGGCGAGAAGTTAAAATTAGTTACCAGTTTTGAGCATAGCTTATGGTGCGAAATCGTATCGAAAGCCTTGGAGAAATCCAGAAGAAGCAGTATGGCGGTTCCCTTTTTGTCGATTGCTGCTGCTAAATCATCATAAACACGTAGGGTCGCTGTCTTGATGCTGTGACCTTTACGAAAGCCTGCTTGACAATCCGACAGTAAACGATTCGCAGTAATAAACGTTGTCATTTGCTTCTTCAATAGTTTTTCAAAAACTTTAGACATCGCGCACAAAATACTTATCGGTCTCAGATTCGTTAGAGCATGAACATGAGGCTTTTTCCGAAGTGTAAGTATCTTTGCTTGCTTCCAGACTTCAGGAAAAGTTGCAAACTCAATGATAGCATTAAAAATGTAGGTGAATTGTTGCAAGAGTAAAGGAAGAACGATTTTGATGAAACTTATGGGCAATCCATCGCTACCTGTTGCATTTGACTTAATGTCCCATATTGCGTTGACAATTTCCCAATCTTCGAATGTTCGAAAAACTGTGAGGGGAAGCGTTTTCAAAATAGCGTGGTCGCCGAGGCGAGTTATCCGTGTAGCTGGCAAGAAACATCCGGTTAATTTCATTGGGATCAAAATCACAGTCAACTGGCACCTGCTCCTTGCCTAAACCAAGTTGCTTAATTCGCTTCCAGAGAACTTTAGGCGGTATTCTATTGTCCAGGTGGTCGTGCAAGAAACGTGCTTTGGCATCCTTGATTAAAGCGTTGGTACGGTTCCAGATTGCTTTATATCGCTGTTTAGCTAGCGTCTTCGAATCCGCCGGAGCATTCAACCAATCGTTGTAAGCCAGATCACGCTCCAGTATTGACTTTCTTATATCATGGTCAAACCACTGGTTGGTTCGCTGACGTTTACTTCTTGTTTGGAGTGGAATGCACTGATCATGAATACGTTTGAGATGACTATTGAAGGTATCAAGTAATATGTTTGGAGTACATTTCATCCCAGGCAACGGAAAGTACGGCGTTTTGCAGGGTCAATGCGTCGAAATTAACGTAATCACGGTATGTCTGAGTCGTCGTTTCAGGCGAAGTGTCAAAATCCATGGAGCCAAAAATCAGATCATGCTGCGACAAGGCAGGAAAGCTAACCTGATTAAATCGAAGAACTTTCTCATTGCAACTAGTTATGAATAAATCCAGCTGCGAACATCCAGAATTGTGGAAAAAGTCGGTTCCTCACCGACAGACGTCAAAGCGAAGCTCTCAAGTACTGATTCAAATCCGCATCTTCTATTGTTACGAGTACTCAAGTCTGTATTAAAGTCACCAACGAGTAAAATGGTCTCAAATTGTGTTGTAAAATCAGCTAACTTATCAATAAGAAACCTTGAACAATCGTTTTCGGGTGGATTGAAAACGCCCATAATCAATATTTTCTCTACGCCAACCCGAATCTCCAATGCAAGGCATTCCGTTTTATCATCGGAATCATGGTCTAACACCGTACTGAACACTTTGCTACAGCGCAAGTGATCCTTGCAATAAAATACAATTCCACCCCCGTGCCTGTACAGTCGGTCGTTGCGAAAAATTTTATACCCAGGAACAGCTACGCTGCGATTACTGACTTTGGGTGATAACCACGACTCTGTAAAACAAGCGAGACTGACCTTAGATCCTTGTAGCAGATTTTTCACTTCGTCAAGTTTAGCTGATCGTCTTGCACAAATACTTTGGGCGTTTCCATGACACACATTAAGTTTTCCAGGAAGAACTGCATTCATCACAGCACCGGGAATGACTGTTCAACGAGGACATTAAGTAGGCAAATGGAAGCAATTTTCAGGGGGCTGAAATAAGGTATAGATATTGTTTTTGTCATTTAACATTGTACAATCTTCACTTATATAAAATTTAAACAAACACTGATAGTGGACTACCAATACATATTTACGAAAATTGATTGAGTTGTTCCTCGGACTGGATGGCGATGGGCTTAGCAGCAGCAGTATGCTTCACGAAGACGACTCCCAGCTTAGTGAAAACAGATGCAAGCTTGCCCGCTTTTTTCAGACGTACAGATGCTGCCTTCAATTTACGTGCTGCTACCGTAAGATTTTCATTCACGTATACACGTCGCGTCGACTCAAGCCCAAGATGATTTAACTAAAGATCACGTTTGCGAAGGTAAGCACTATAGAAATCATCTCGTTGATTCCTCAACGCAAACTGCACCAGTACCAAACTGTTGTCACCGTCGTTCATCGCTCCCGATTTAAGACGCCTGATGTAAACCGAAGGCTTCATTCGCTCATTCAACCCAAGCCGTTTGCATATCGCCATGAAGTATGCCAGTAAATCTTCGCCTTTGAGAAACGGAATACCGCTGACGATCAGTTCGTTCCTATTTTTCAGGTTGTCCATTGTCGCCGAGATTTTTTTTTCATCAACCCTCCCGCATAGTCCATTCAAAACATCATCGTAGTTTTGATACTGCGTAGCACATTCAGCTCTGAGTGTGTGGATGTCGTTTGAAACAACGGTCAACTTTTGCTCTAAGTCAGTTTTAACCTCGTCAATCTTGGTGTTAATTTCATTGCGCATTTCATCAATCAGCGTTCTCGTCGCCGTAAACTGATTCATTAGCATTCGCACTGCGGCATCCAGTGTGATAGAGCCGTTATAGACATCTATATCACCATCATTCCTCGGGCGCTTCGTAGCGCTGTTTGTTATGTTTTTAGAATTGGAAGGCGGTGTACGGTGAAGAGACATAGCTGATTCGTGTGTGTGCGACGAATGAAATCGAGCAGTCAGCAATATCGTATTGTTGCTTCACAATGGCGAATGATATACCGCAACAGGTCAAGCCGAGATTTTTCACAACGAAAAATCTAAACCAGCAGAGCTCACACGGACAAATTAACACGGGCAGATCAACAACGGACACTTCGGAGCACTTCGGAACTAATTTCGATGAAAAACACGAACGGAAGCAATCCACTTCACCGGTTTGTTTACGAGCGTTCTGTTAGCAGCGCATTCTAGCTTGACAGTGATGCTGGCAAATTCTGTGGGTCACGCCAAGGCAGATTTCTTAAAGCGATTCGGACAAATCTGTTTTGCACTCTTTCAATTCGTAAACTCCTGGTCAGTTGATGTGGAAGCCAAACTAGTGAAGCATTCTCTAAGATAGGTCGCACTAAAGAGCATTACAGAGCTTTCAAGCAATACGGATCATTAAAATTATTGGCTATTTTGGTTATAAACCCCAGCTGACGATTAGCCTTAGCAATGACGGCCGATCGATGACTAGCAAAGGAGAGTTTCTTATCCATTGTCACACCCAAGTCATTCATCTCTTCAACCCTGTTGAGCACGACTCCATCGATATGGCAGTTGAACATTATAGGCTGCGAGTTCCGATGAAATGTCATTACATAGCATTCAGGGATGCTGACATTCAGCTTATTACGATGGCACCATTCTACAAACATACTCAGTAACTGCTGCAAACGGTGACAATCTTCTATGCACTTCACGGCGAAATATAGTTTTAGGTCATCCGCATATATAACCTTACATCCGTCACCAAGCAAAATACTAACATCGTTTAAAAATATTGTAAAAAGCAGCGGTCCCAAGTTACTTCCTTGAGGTACACCACTCAAGTTGACGAACGGAGTTGAGCTGCACGCTCCCAATTTCACCCGAAGTGATCGATCACACAGGTATGAACTAAGCCATGCAAATAAGCTGTCAGAAGCACCAAGCAGGTTAATTTTGCGCAATAGTATACGATGGTCAATTCTGTCAAATGCGGCTTTCAAAACCGTATAAACCACGTCCACTTGGCATTTTGCTTCCAGTTGTGTTAAACAAGTATGCGTGAATTCCAATAAATTCGTGGTAACCGATCGTCTAGGCATAAAACAATGCTGGTCTGTAGAGATATAGCGCTTCATACCAGCTAGAAGACTTCGATTGACAATAATTTCAAAAAATTTCGATGCTGCCGAGAGATTTGTAATTCCACGGTATTTACGGATATTACTTTTATCTCCACTTTTGAACACTGGAACCAGAAATGATTGTTTCCATATTTTCGGGAATTTACGCTGTTCGAATGAGCTATTAAAAATTGAGCAGAGTGGGGAAACTAATGCGGCAATACATCGACGAAACACAACGGCTGGAATCCCATCAGGTCCAGGAGAAAAGAATTTTTGAGCTTATTGGTCGCAGCAGTAATCATCGATTGCGTGATCTCGAACGTGTCTAAATTAATAATATCAGCAGGAACATCAACTACAGCTTGTTCAACCTCGTGATCAGAAGCGATGTTCGGTGCAAACACAGAAGCGAAGAATTTAGCAATTAGTTATAAATATGCCCTAAAACAACACACTTATGGACATTCAAGTGCATGATAACAAAATTTGATATGATTCTGTACCTTTTATCATTCCGGCATATCAAGAATATTACAGGATTTGTTATTTCTATCAGGTTTAGTTATATTTTTGTTACCCGTTTGTTACAATCGTTTGATCGGGTATTTTGTTGATTGAATAACAAATTTTGTTATAAATATACTTTAAAAAGACACACTTTTGAACATTAAACTGTATGATAACAGAATTTGATATAACTCTTTTATCATTCTGGCATATCAAAAATATTGCCGGCTTTGTTATTTCTATCCAGTTCAGATATATAGACAATATCGTTTTTCCTGCACTACCAACCTGCACCAACCTTTCTAAATCATTTCCATTTCTTACAGATCTAGCGGATGTCATGGACGACAGCGACAAGGACTTTGAGGACGACGACGACACCGATGACCCCAACCCGGAGGCTCGTTTTAAGAAGAAGAAAAAGTTCCACCTGAAGCACAAATTGAAAAAATACCTGCTCCCACTGCTATTGGCCTACAAGCTCAAGTTCATGATGATGTTCCCGGCGATGGTCGGCGGGCTGATACTACTGGTGAAGGCCGCCGGTTTGGCCGGCTTTTTCTTCGCCCTGTTCGCGTCGGTTGTCAGCTTGCAGAAACATTAGCAGGAATCAATCAATGAACAAAGCGGCGTGGCGTGGTGGTGGCAACGTGAAGCAGCGAATGGACGGATTGAGTGTGTGTAATGTGTATGATCTAGCCAATGTTTTTGGGTGTTTGTCAAAAATGGACGAAAGAAAAAAGTGAGTAAGCGTAACTGATTCAGCACGCCTCGTTTTGCGCCCAGCGAAAGTTGCACCGTAATGAACCTTTATATGTTTACTTTAGGTCTGATGAACGTGGTACGCGTAACGAATCGTGGAGCAAGCCAACCGAGTAGAACAGCGTGAGAGTGAAAGATGCCGAGGATAATAGTATCGCAGTCAGCGTAAAATTGAGACGACCTTGATTGGGGGCATAACCGTCGAAACGGAAAATATTCATCCAATTTGTTGTTGTTGTTTGAATTCTGTAGTATTATTGTTCGAGAGCTAATTTATTGAGTGCCGGTGCCCATAGTAAGGTACCTGTAATGTGAAGGCGTGATTTCAGAGTATTCACCAGTAATGGTCACAATTTGTCTAGTTTTAACGCAGTATAGGTTATTTATTGTCGACAATGTTTTATAGAAATATAAAAGTTGACCATGTAAATGTAGATAATTTATTAAACGAATACTTTTTCCAAATTACGTTTCACTGTTTCTGTAGATGACAAGATCACTCACCTTGGTATTGTGTACATTTGCTGGTCATTATAAAAAACGCACCACAACGCAGACACTGTCTTTTTCACTCGATGAGTTGGAACAAACGAGCAAACATAAATTGTTTCGGTTGTAGCTGGCATTCCTCAAAACTAGGTCTGTTAGGAGTTTAATGCAAACAATGATCACCAACCGTGTCGATCCCCGTACCCTGGCGCAGGTAAGCTATCTCACTTTTCAAGTGTGCAATTATCGTAATCAATTGTGCAAATTTTCCCAACAAATGGGCCGATTTACATTGAAAATCAAGTTCATAACAAACGCTGTGATGTTGGTGGCGTATGTCAGTTTTTTATGGTTTCGAGTGAATCATAATTAAAGATTCCACTAAAATAATTATACTCACGATTACAAGGTGGTTCATAACAAGCTCGATTTAAACTTTGCGAGATTTATCGCTCACTCATTTAGTTGGTTTTTGGGAGAGTTGGGTGACTAAAAGGAAAGTTGTTTTTAAGATAATAAATAGGCATTGAGACGTTGCTCAGTGTTATGAGTAAAAATATGAAATCAGATATTTTCTCTAGCACATTGATTATTTTCTAGGTTGCCGGGAGAAGGATAATGAATAACATAAAACATACAATCTCCATTTCATAGTTTCAGAAAGTTTTACGAAGTGCACTAACTTTTGATAGCTAAGAAAATTTCTTTATTTGAATACGATAAGCATAAGTAACCACGAAAACGTAAGTTACTTAATCAGGCTTTTGTACTCACTTAAGTACATAAACAACCTCTGAACTCGAAAGAAAATAACGTAATTATTCCATTTCTATCGAGAAAAAAATTGTAAGAAATTATTGCAAGTGAACTCATAAAGTTATCACAATAAAACCTGAAATTCAGACAAATTCTATAAAAACTCGTAGATCTCTGAAACATAAAGAGCTAGAAATTTTGTATATTCTGTAAAGTTTCATATAATTAAGAGATCTACAACTTTGTCGAAAACCGCAAATAGTCAAATAGTGAAAATAAAAGGGGACCCAGATTGCTTCCTTGGGGCACTCCAGAAGAAGTTGTAAATGGCTCAGAATGTGGCGACCCAAGACTGACACATACAACTCTGCCGGTCAGGTACGAACGAAATCATCTCACGAGCATGGAGAAGAGCACTAGTTTATCTAGCTTTCGTAGAAGGATGATGTTATTTAAACGATCGAACGCAGCCTTGAAGTCAGTATTCATAGCATCCATATTCTGTATATCCATATTCTGTAAAGTTTCATAGAATTAAGAGATCTACAACATTATCGAAACCCACAAAGCTCTAGCGTGTAAGGGAAAAAGGTGGCATTGCAACGCCACCTTCGCGGCTAAATTCCGAAATAATTCGAACATTCAATTTGAAGCACCAACTATACCAAGAAAGTTTGTAAAGGATCGGAAACCGATTGGTCAAACTCTGAGAGCGCTAGTAATTCCGTTCTGCTAGAATCCAACCCTGGCCCAGTGTGCATTGTTAATTACAGTCTTGCATCTTCGAGGCATAGATTCGATAAGGTTGTCAATAACGCTTTGCGGAATTTCGCCTTTCGGATTTCTTCGAAAACTGGTCTTCAGTTCGTACCTCTGCCTGTATACCTCTGATTGTATAGGCTACACCATCACCACCACTTCATTGTCCCTAATCCATTGTATGACCACTTTGGCGGTGTTTTTGGGGTCATTATCTTGCTGAAATATCCACTTCATCGGCATTTGGCATGAGGTAACATAACATCTCTCATGATGTTGTTGTACATAAAACGATCGATGGTCTGGGGATCGTTTACCTCCGCGTGTTTCACAGATTTGACATAACCGTAGATCTAAGCGCTTTCCGGCCGGTCGGCGTACGCGAAAAATTTCATCGCTCCCAAATATATTGAACTCAGACTCATCACTGAATAGAACCGAACGCCATTTCTACGGAGTATAGCAAAAATGAGGTTGAGCGAATACAAGTTTTTATTCAGGTTCTTCAATGAAATCAGAAGTTTTTTCACAGGACGTCGAGAGAATAATGGTAACGTCGTTTGAATGTCCGAGTTGATACCAAGAGCTGCTTTCTACCTTGAAGGTTGATTTTGTGGGGTCATTTTTAATGCACCTGTTGATCAAAACCTCCTCCTTAGAGGTGGTAGAACGAGGTCTTCCTCTCTTGATTTCAACTGCAATCGTTCCAGCTGTCCGATATTTGGAGTATAACCACTTTTTTATTTCATATTTGTCACAAATCGTTTTTTGTGTCATACCATTCGCATAAACATGGATAATCTGGCGGGAGCCATTTTTCTGTTCGACAATGCACAATGGTCCAGAAACCAAATTTAGGGGGAAATTTGTGTCTAGAGCTCTATAGCAACATTTTAAAGAAAAACTTTTTTCTACAAAGTTGTTACATATGATAAAGCGCTCAATTAAAAACTATCAAAAATTAGGGTGACCAACATTTTCGATGCAATCTAGTATCTAACTTTTTTATCTTTGTAGATAGAAGAAAAATTTGTTCTACAATGTCATATTTTCATTAATTTTAAGTAACTTTGTAAAAAAAAAAGATTTTCTCTATCTTTGAAAACAACCGATTTATATTGAAAAAACATAGTTTACGCTCTAACTTTTTTATTTCAAGTTTCATCTCAAAACTGCCTTTGAACGACTTTTAGAGCTTTTTAAGAGAAACAATTTGCAATGCTGATATCGTAGATATCTCAATTTAACTCAAAGTTATTGATATTTTTCATCAAAAAATATGCGTTTCTCATTTGTATGTCATTCATTTTGGGGCAAACATAAAAAATATCTCTTGGTCTCATTTTGAAGGGCATACCTGACTCTATAAATGGAGGAACTTTCAGAGATATGTTATTTTTTAAATTTGAGTAAATTCAATTTAAAAATAAGACGGAAATTTCAATAATTTTATACATTATGCATATAAAATCACTCAGATTTAAATTATGGTATTTTTTTTATAACCAGACGTAATTACCTTTAATTTGACCTAAAAAGATCGAAAATCGATCAACTGGTTCAAAAGTTATGAATTTTTTTAAAATTAAATACATCGAACACAGTCATTTTTATGGTCACCCTATTTCGAAGTTGGTCACGCAAAATGCTTCAATTGTGCTCAAAATAGCAGGGATGCATCTATGTTGAAAATAATCAAACCCGTATTGTTTCGTTGGGTTGTTAAGGGGACTAGCTCCGAAATAGGGTGACCATAAAAAACGGCTATATTCGATGTATTTTATTTAAAAAATTCATAACTTTTGAACCAGTTGATCGATTTTCGATCTTTTGGGGTCAAATTAAAGATGATTTTGTCTAGCTATAAGATAAAATACCAAAAAATTAATCTGGGTGTTTTTATATGCATAATGTATAAAATTATTGAAATTTTCGTCTTGTTTTTAAATTGAATTTACTCAAATTTAAAAAATAACATATCTCTGAAAGTTCCTCCATTCATAGAGTCAGGTATGCCCTTCAAAATGAGACCAAAAGATATTTTATGTTTGCCCCAAAATGCATGACATACAAATGAGAAACGCATATATTTTGATGAAAAATATTAATAACTTTGAGTAAAATTGAGAAATTTACGATGTCAGCATTGCAAATCGTTTCTCTTAAAAAGCTCTCAAAGTCGTTCAAAGGCAGTTTTGAGATGAAATTTGAAATAAAAAAGTTAGAGCGTAAAATATGATTTTTCAATATAAATCGGTTGTTTTCAAACATAGAGAAAATCTTTTTTTTTACAAAGTTACTTAAAATTAATGGAGCTACAACATTGTAGAACAAATTTTTCTTCAATCTACAAAGATAAAAAAGTTAGATACTAGATTGCATCGAAAATGTTGGTCACCCTAATTTTTGATAGTTTTTAAATGAGCGCTTTATCATATGTAACAACTTTGTAGAAAAAAGTTTTTCTCTAAAATGTTGCTATAGAGCTCTAGACCCAAATTTCCCCCTAAATTCGGTTTCTGGACCATTGTGCAATGTTATGTTATGTTATATTTAAAAATTACATCTTACAATGCTTTGTCTTAATGAATAAAATTTGAATTTAGAGACGATTAACGATAAAATATTATTGCCGAATGCTTATGCGACGCAAAAAAGATGTTGACATAAACCTATTCGCATCATACTGGCCGTAACGACTATCAGCAGTGTTGCCACAGGTATAGATTATTCTGGAAAGATACAGCTTTTTTCGTTTTTGCTGATAGCGATTCGTTCAACACATCGTAATCAACCTGCTAAAAACCGAATCCACGATGTTGTGGGGCTATATCAAGTGCAAGAAGCACTGCTTCAGTCACGGTCACGGTTGGATCAGGATGATCCGGGTCAATTTCCACCATAGGATCGTTGGCCTCCAGCACAGAGAAGTTATGAAACGCTGGCTTGTTCCCCAGTACTAGGTCGAGATTTCTAGCACGAGCGTTCTTGACTGGATTTGTTTGCGTCAGACCGTTTAAACAGAATCCCTAAATAGAACAGCATCATTGTGTGGATTCAAGCGGAATAGAACGGATCCAATTAAGTCAGCATGTTTCAGATAAACATCAAGATCATTTCGACAGGGAGGCAGATACAACATGCTTACGAATGACCTATCCAGTTGGATTTTTACCCACAGTTACTCGAGCGTGTTGCTTATCGGAGCTGGGTCTAATCAGCAGCAGTGCCTGCAGTAAACGGCAAGCAATACTCCACCACCACGCGACTTTCGACTTTTCACTCTCCTGCTGTTCGTTCGAAATACAGTGAATGAAATACCAAAAAGTTTAGACGATAAAATGCAATCGTCCAGCCATGTTTCAGTGAGAACGATAACATCCTACTCAGAGTCGAAAGCCGATTTTTGTCTGGGGTCCACGAACGTTTTGACCAAATGACGTCTTAGCTCGGTTGTAACAGAAGGCGGATGAGATATGGTAGGCGGTGACGAGAAAATGCTGGAAGCGATAGACAGATCAGATCTCGTCAAATGTGGAACAGAATAATACTTTTCTGCGTTATGTATTTGGAAAATCCCTTCTACAAATGATTCAAGATATACAACTATTGGGGTTCATTCTGTGCCGAACACGCATCAGTATCGGATGTGTTTGGTGATCGCTCCGATAGAATATAAAACAAAAGACGCGCGAGCAAGTGTTGGCATTGTTTGCCTGGTCGAGTGAAGGTTCAAGGTCGCCCGCCTTTGTGCAACTGTTTCGCATAGTAGCTGTTTGCTGGTGCGTAAGCCGATTTGGCTGCTAAGTGATTTGTGCTACAGCAGTGGACGAGAATCTCAACACAAAGGAGGAAAAAGAAGAAGCCAACAGTTGACAGCGAGTTGTGTCGCTGTGCTGAGTGATCACACACCCGGCTCGCTGCTGGTGGCTGTTTGGAGCTGCTGTATTGGTGCTGCTGGCTGTAACGGCTGCAGCTTCGACCGTTCGGACAACCAACCCTGCTGAAAGGAGAAGTAGAGAAGTACGTGTTCTGTCGGCGCTAGTGCGCTAGATTTAGCGCGATGGATGTAGATCCCTCGCCTCCCGTGCCACCATCCCCGAACCCCTCCGACCCTGTCCCTCCTGCCAACCCTTCCTCTGTTAATTCTCCAGTCCCCCCTCGCCCCAGGCTTTACCCGGACGGATCTCAGGGCAGCTTTACTGTTTTCTTTCGGCCAAAAGCAGGACCGAAATCGAAACCGTTTAACATCCTGCAGATTTCGAAAGACCTGATGGAGGGGTACAAGGCCGTGACCAAAATCTCCAAGGTCAGACCCAACAAGCTCCGTGTCGTGGTCAGCGACCTGGAACAGGCCAACGCTATTGCTCGCTCCGAGCTTTTCACACGCGATTATCGCGTTTATATACCCGCACGAGACGTGGAGATCGACGGTGTCATAACCAATTCGAGTCTGTCGGTCGAGTGTATCTTGGCAAGCGGTTTTGGCTGCTTCAAAAATGCTTTGTGTCACGACGTAAAAGTAAAGATCATAGATTGCAAGCAATTGCGGTCTATGTCTCTTGTCAACGGCACAAAAGTGTACACTCCGTCAGACTCGTTTCGTGTTACGTTTGCCGGATCTGCTCTCCCTAGCCACGTCTCGATCGATCGGGTTCGTCTGCCTGTGCGATTGTATGTACCCCGTGTTATGAATTGCACCAATTGCAAGCAGCTAGGCCACACAGCCGCCTACTGCTGCAATGAGGCACGATGTAGCAAGTGTGGAGAAACTCATGCGGACGATTCTTGCAGTGTAAATGCTGAAAAATGTATTCACTGCGGGGAAAATCAGCATGAGCTCTCCACATGCCCGGTGTACATGCAGCGCAGAGATAAAATCAAGCGGTCACTTAAGGAGCGTTCAAAGCGATCTTACGCTGAGATGCTGAAGAAGACCGTGACCACTTCTACCATAACATCGAACCCCTTTGATGAAACCGATTCTGACGATTCACCAGCGGGAACAACTTATGCCAATCCTGGGGCGTATAGAAAGAGGAAAAATATTTCCTCTCCTAAACTTCCCCGAAAAGGTCCTAAGATTTCCCAAAGTGAAATGAAAGTTACAAACAAACCAAACAGTGCTACGGAAAAACCGAAGCAAACTCCTCCTGGGCTTGCAAATTTAAAGTCCCAGAAGGAGTTCCCAGCACTGCCAGGAACATCTAAAACCCCAGTTGTTCCTTTTGCACTCCCAGTAGATGAAACAAACTCTAGATTAGTGAAATTTTCTGACATTGTGGAGTGGATTTTTGAAACTTTCAATGTACCCGATCCAATTAAAATTTTTCTTACAGCATTCCTCCCAACAGTTAGATCATTTTTGAAGCAGTTGACTGCCCAATGGCCCCTCCTTGCAGCGATTGTATCCTTCGATGCCTAATTCATCTGCGTATACGAAGGATTCTATCTCTGTCTTACAGTGGAATTGTAGAAGTATTTTACCAAAAATGGATTCATTTAAAGTTTTAATAAATAGAAACAAATGCGATGCATTTTCCCTTTGTGAAACTTGGCTTACTTCAAATATTGATCTCAACTTCCATGATTTTAATATTATTCGCCTTGATCGAGACACCCCATATGGAGGAGTACTTTTAGGGATTAAAAAGTGCTATTCTTTCTATCGTATTAACCTCCCCTCGATTCCAGGCATCGAAGTTGTCGCATGTCAAATGACAATACAAGGTAAAGAGCTTTGTATTGCCTCAATATATATTCCTCCCAGAGCACAGGTTGGGCAACGGTTGCTCTTTGATTTAATAGAACTTCTCCCCTCGCCACGTTTGATTTTGGGAGACTTCAACTCTCATGGTGTGGCTTGGGGTTCCCCCTACAATGCTAACCGCTCCTCTTTAATCTATAACCTTTGCGATGACTTCGACATGACTATTTTGAACAACGGTGAAATGACACGTATCCCGAAACCTCCAGCGCGCCCAAGCGCTTTGGATCTATCCTTATGTTCGACGTCGCTACGGTTGGATCGCACATGGAAGGTAATCCTTGATCCTCACGGTAGTGACCATCTGCCTATTCTTATTTCAATTACTAACGGTTCAACTCGCATGCGACCAATTGACATTCCGTATGACCTCACACGGAATGTCGATTGGAAGTTATACGAGGAAATGATTTCAAAAGCGGTCGAGTCGATTCAACATCATCCAGCACTTGAAGAATACAACCTCCTCGCGGGCTTGATTCTCGATGCCGCGTTGCAAGCCCAAACGAAGAAATATCCCGGCGTAACGATCAAAGAGCGGCCTCCAACTCCGTGGTGGGACCAAGAGTGCTGCGATGTATACACGCAAAGATCCGACGCGTTTTTGGCCTTCCAGAAGGGAGGTATACCCGACGACTATATACGGTATTCGGAGCTTAATACCAAGCTTAAAAGCCTGGCTAAAGCAAAGAAACGCGGATATTGGCGTCGGTTCGTGAACGAGACGTCGAGGGAGACATCGACGATGCACTCTTTGGAACACAGCCCGAAGAATGCGGAATCGCGTAACGGTCAACGAAAGCGAGGAGTCTTCAAGTCGGTGGATATTTGATTTTGCCAGGAAAGTATGTCCGGACTCTGTTCCTGCGCAAAACTTTGTTCGCGATACGTCTCCGGGTCACGACGCGATAGAATCACCTTTTACGATGGCAGAATTTTCAGTTGCCCTCCTGTCCTGTAACAATAACGCACCTGGGTTAGATAGAATCAAATTCAACTTGTTGAAGAATCTACCCGGCAATGCCAAGAGGCGCTTGTTGAACTTGTTCAATAAGTTCCTGGAGCAAAACATTGTACCGCAGGATTGGAGGCAAGTGAAGGTAATCGCCATCCAAAAACCAGGGAAACCAGCTTCTGATCACAACTCTTATAGGCCGATTGCAATGCTATCCTGTATCCGGAAATTGATGGAAAAAATGATACTCCGTCGTTTAGACCACTGGGTCGAATCAAATGGTCTACTATCAGATACTCAATTTGGCTTCCGCCGTGCCAAAGGGACGAATGATTGTCTTGCGTTGCTTTCAACAGATATTCAGCTGGCGTATGCTCGCAAAGAACAAATGGCGTCTGCGTTCTTGGACATTAAGGGGGCTTTTGATTCCGTTTCTATTGACATTCTTTCGGGTAAACTTCACCGACAAGGATTTTCTCCAATTTTGAACAATTTTTTGCACAACTTGCTGTCCGAAAAGCACATGCATTTTACGCACGGTGATTTGGCAACTTTTCGCATTAGCTACATGGGTCTTCCCCAGGGGTCATGTTGAAGCCCCCTTCTTTACAACTTTTATGTAAATGACATCGACGAATGTCTGGCAAATTCATGCACGATAAGACAACTTGCAGACGACAGTGTAATCTCTGTTACAGGAGCCAAAGCTGCCGATTTGCAAGGACCATTGCAAGATACCTTGGACAATTTGTCTGCTTGGGCTTTACAGCTAGGTATCGAATTCTCTCCGGAGAAGACTGAGATAGTAGTTTTTTCTAGGAAGCATGAACCTGCTCAGCTTCAAACACAATTAATGGGTAAAACGATTTCTCAGGTTTTGGTACACAAATATCTTGGTGTCTGGTTCGACTCTAAAGGCACCTGGGGTTGTCACGTTAGGTATCTGATGTAAAAATGTCAACAAAGAGTGAATTTTCTTCGTACAATAACCGGACAATGGTGGGGAGCCCACCCAGGAGACCTTATAAGGCTTTACCAAACAACGATATTGTCTGTCATTGAGTACGGGTGTTTCTGCTTCCGCTCCGCAGCAAACACACATTTGATCAAACTGGAGCGAATACAATATCGTTGTTTGCGTATCGCCTTGGGTTGCATGCAGTCGACCCATACGATGAGTTTGGAGATCTTAGCTGGAGTACTACCATTGAAAAACCGCTTCAGGAGCCTGTCTTCTCGTATTCTAATCAAATGTGAGGTCTTGAACCGTCCCGTGATTGAAAATTTTGAAAGGTTAATCGAACTTAATTCTCAAACCCGTTTTATGACATTGTATTTCAATCACATGTCCCAAAATATTAACCCTTCTTCGAATATTCCAAATCGTGTCGACTTATCAAATACTTCTGATTCTACTGTGTTTTTCGATACATCCATGATAGGAGAAACTCGTGGAATCCCGGATCATTTACGCGTGCAGCAGATCCCTAAAATTTTTTCCAATAAATATCGAAACATCAACTGCGACAATATGTACTACACTGACGGATCACTTCTTGATGGGCCCACTGGCTTCGGTATCTTCAATAACAATTTAACCGTCTCCCATAAGCTTGATAATCCTGCTTCTGTTTGCGTCGCAGAATTGGCTGCAATTCAGTACACCCTAGGGATTATCGAAAAAATGCCCACGGACCATTATTTCATCTTTACGGACAGTCTCAGTTCCATTGAGGCTCTCCGATCGATGAAAGATGTTAAGCACTCTCCGTATTTCCTGGGGAAAATACGGGAACATCTGAGTGCTTTATCCGAAAAATCGTTTCAGATTACCTTAGCGTGGGTCCCTTCTCACTGCTCGATACCGGGTAATGAGAAAGCGGACTCTTTGGCTAAGGTGGGCGCAACAAACGGTGGAATTTATGAAAGACCAATTGCCTTTAATGAATTTTTCTCATTTGTACGTCAGAATACGATCATCAGTTGGCAAAATGCTTGGTCCAGAGGGGAACTGGGAAGGTGGTTACATTCCATAATCCCCAAGGTGTCGACGAACCCGTGGTTCAAGGGGTTGGATGTAGGTCGGGATTTCATTTGCGTGATGTCCCGGCTTATGTCCAATCACTATAGATTTGACGCGCATCTCCGTCGTGTTGGGCTCGGGGAAAGTGGTATCTGTGCCTGTGGTGAAGGTTATCACGACATAGAGCACGTTGTTTGGTCATGCCCTGTACACCGTGACGCCAGGTCTAGATTAATAGCTTCCCTGCAGGCCGAAGGTAGCCAGCCGGCTGTTCCTGTTCGTGATGTCTTGGCGAGCCGTGACCTATCCTACATGTCCCTTATATACGTTTTCCTGAAATCCATCCACGCCTCAGTTTAGTCCTACCCCCTTCCGCCTGCATCCAGCCTAACGACAAGAACACGTTAAGACCCCGGATCCGGAAACAGCAATCAGACCCGCACGATACTCTCGAGGCCCGAGGGAGACAACCCAATATGCCAGTCCGTAATATCTTGGCACAGCAGTGGAACATGCAGTACCTATGGCAATGAAAACCATCATACAGTAAACCAGTGCTTTTAATGCAAAATATTATAGCTTTAAGTTACATTTAGTTTAAGCTCGTAGTCGGCAGCGAGGATAAAAAATTTAAGATAGATAATATAAATATAAATATAAATATAAATATAAATATAAATATAAATATAAATATAAATATAAATATAAATATAAATATAAATATAAATATAAATATAAATATAAATATAAATATAAATATAAATATAAATATAAATATAAATATAAATATAAATATAAATATAAATATAAATAAAAATATAAATATAAATATAATATAAATATAAATATAAATATAAATATAAATATAAATATAAATATAAATATAAATATAAATATAAATATAAATATAAATATAAATATAAATATAAATATAAATATAAATATAAATATAAATATAACTATAAATATAAATATAAATATAAATATAAATATAAATATAAATATAAATATAAATATAAATATAAATATAAATATAAATATAAATATAAATATAAATATAAATATAAATATAAATATAAATATAAAAATAAATATAACTATAAATATAACTATAAATATAAATATAAATATAAATATAAATATAAATATAAATATAAATATAAATATAAATATAAATATAAATATAAATATAAATATAAATATAAATATAAATATAAATATAAATATAAATATAAATATAAATATAAATATAAATATAAATATAAATATAAATATAAATATAAATATAAATATAAATATAAATATAAATATAAATATAAATATAAATATAAATATAAATATAAATATAAATATAAATATAAATATAAATATAAATATAAATATAAATATAAATATAAATATAAATATAATATAAATATAAATATAAATATAAATATAAATATAAATATAATATAAATATAAATATAAATATAAATATAAATATAAATATAAATATAAATATAAATATAAATATAAATATAAATATAAATATAAATATAAATATAGATATAAATATAATATAAATATAAATATAAATATAAATATAAATATAAATATAAATATAAATATAAATATAAATATAAATATAAATATAAATATAAATATAAATATAAATATAAATATAAATATAAATATAAATATAAATATAAATATAAATATAAATATAAATATAAATATAAATATAAATATAAATATAAATATAAATATAAATATAAATATAAATATAAATATAAATATAAATATAAATATAAATATAAATATAAATATAAATATAAATATAAATATAAATATAAATATAAATATAAATATAAATATAAATATAAATATAAATATAAATATAAATATAAATATTAATATAAATATAAATATTAATATAAATATTAATATAAATATAAATATAAATATAAATATAAATATAAATATAATATAAATATAAATATAAATATAAATATAAATATAAATATATATAAATATAAATATAAATATAAATATAAATATAAATATAAATATAAATATAAATATAAATATAAATATAAATATAAATATAAATATAAATATAAATATAAATATAAATATAAATATAAATATAAATATAAATATAAATATAAATATAAATATAAATATAAATATAAATATAAATATAAATATAAATATAAATATAAATATAAATATAAATATAAATATAAATATAAATATAAATATAAATATAAATATAAATATAAATATAAATATAAATATAAATATAAATATAAATATAAATATAAATATAAATATAAATATAAATATAAATATAAATATAAATATAAATATAAATATAAATATAAATATAATATAAATATAAATATAAATAATATAATATAAATATAAATATAAATATAAATATGAATATAAATATAAATATAAATATAAATATAAATATAAATATAAATATAAATATAAATATAAATATAAATATAAATATAAATATAAATATAAATATAAATATAAATATAAATATAAATATAAATATAAATATAAATATTTATATTTATATATATTATATTTATAAATATAATATATATTTATATTTATAAATATTATATATATTTATATTTATAAATATAAATATAAATATAAATATAAATATAAATATAAATATAAATATAAATATAAATAAAAATATAAAATATAAATATAAATATAAATATAAATATAAATATAAATATAAATATAAATATAAATATAAATATAAATATAAATATAAATATAAATATAAATATAAATATAAATATAAATATAAATATAAATATAAATATAAATATAAATATAAATATAAATATAAATATAAATATAAATATAAATATAAATATAAATATAAATATAAATATAAATATAAATATTTATATTTATATATATTATATTTATAAATATAATATATATTTATATTTATAAATATTATATATATTTATATTTATAAATATAAATATAAATATAAATATAAATATAAATATAAATATAAATATAAATATAAATAAAAATATAAATATAAATATAAATATAAATATAAATATAAATATAAATATAAATATAAATATAAATATAAATATAAATATTAATATAAATATAAATATAAATATAAATATAAATATAAATATAAATATAAATATAAATATAAATATAATTATAAATATAAATATAAATATAAATATAAATATAAATATAAATATAAATATAAATATAAATATAAATATAAATATAAATATAAATATAAATAAAAATATAAATATAAATATAAATATAAATATAAATATAAATATAAATATAAATATAAATATAAATATAAATATAAATATAAATATAAATATAAATATAAATATAAATATAAATATAAATATAAATATAAATATAAATATAAATATAAATATAAATATAAATATAAATATAAATATAAATATAAATATAAATATAAATATAAATATAAATATAAATATAAATATAAATATAAATATAAATATAAATATAAATATAAATATAAATATAAATATAAATATAAATATAAATATAAATATAAATATAAATATAAATATAAATATAAATATAAATATAAATAAAAATATAAATATAAATATAAATATAAATATAAATATAAATATAAATATAAATATAAATATAAATATAAATATAAATATAAATATAAATATAAATATAAATATAAATATAAATATAAATATAAATATAAATATAAATATAAATATAAATATAAATATAAATATAAATATAAATATAAATATAAATATAAATATAAATATTAATATTAATATTAATATAAATATAAATATAAACATAAATATAAATATAAATATAAATATAAATATAAATATAAATATTAATATAAATATAAATATTAATATAAATATAAATATAAACATAAATATAAATATAAATATAAATATAAATATAAATATAAATATAAATATAAATATAAATATAAATATAAATATAAATATAAATATAAATATAAATATAAATATAAATATAAATATAAATATAAATATAAATATAAATATAAATATAAATATAAATATAAATATAAATATAAATATAAATATATATTTATATATATATATAAATATAAATATAAATATAAATATAAATATAAATATAAATATAAATATAAATATAAATATATATATAAATATAAATATAAATATAAATATAAATATAAATATAAATATAAATATAAATATAAATATAAATATAAATATAAATATAAATATAAATATAAATATAAATATAAATATAAATATAAATATAAATATAAATATAAATATAAATATAAATATAAATATAAATATAAATATAAATATAAATATAAATATAAATATAAATATAAATATAAATATAAATATAAATATAAATATAAATATAAATATAAATATAAATATAAATATAAATATAATATAAATATAAATATAAATATAAATATAAATATAAATATAAATATAAATATAAATATAAATATAAATATAAATATAAATATAAATATAAATATAAATATAAATATAAATATAAATATAAATATAAATATAAATATAAATATAAATATAAATATAATATAAATATAAATATAAATATAAATATAAATATAAATATAAATATAAATATAAATATAAATATAAATATAAATATAAATATAAATATAAATATAAATATAAATATAAATATAAATATAAATATAAATATAAATATAAATATAAATATAAATATAATATAAATATAAATATAAATATAAATATAAATATAAATATAAATATAAATATAAATATAAATATAAATATAAATATAAATATAAATATAAATATAAATATAAATATATATATAAATATAAATATAAATATAAATATAAATTTATATATATAAATATGAATATAAATATAAATATAAATATAAATATAAATATAAATATAAATATAAATATAAAATATAAATATAAATATAAATATAAATATAAATATAAATATAATATAAATATAAATATAAATATAAATATAAATATAAATATAAATATAAATATAAATATAAATATAAATATAAATATAAATATAAATATAAATATAAATATAAATATAAATATAAATATAAATATAAATATATAAATATAAATATAAATATAAATATAAATATAAATATAAATATAAATATAAATATATATAAATATAAATATAAATATAATATAAATATAAATATAAATATAAATATAAATATAAATATAAATATAAATATAAATATAAATATAAATATAAATATAAATATAAATATAAATATAAATATAAATATAAATATAAATTAAATAAATATAAATATAAAATATAAATATAAATATAAATATAAATATAAATATAAATATAAATATAAATATAAATATAAATATAAATATAAATATAAATATAAATATAAATATAAATATAAATATAAATATAAATATAAATATAAATATAAATATAATATAAATATAAATATAAATATAATATAAATATAAATATAAATATAAATATAAATATAAATATAAATATAAAATATAAATATAAATATAATATAAATATAAATATAAATATAAATATAAATATAAATATAAATATAAATATAAATATAAATATAAATATAAATAAATATAATATAATATAAATATAAATATAAATATAAATATAAATATAAATATAAATATAAATATAAATATAAATATAAATATAAATATAAATATAAATATAAATATAAATATAAATATAAATATAAATATAAATATAAATATAATATAAATATAAATATAAATATAAATATAAATATAAATATAAATATAAATATAAATATAAATATAATATAAATATAAATATAAATATAAAATATAAATATAAATATAAATATAATATAAATATAAATATAAATATAAATATAAATATAAATATAATATAAATATAAATATAAATATAAATTATAAATATAAATATAAATATAAATATAAATATAAATATAAATATAATATAAATATAAATATAAATATAAATATAAATATAAATATAAAATATAAATATAAATATAAATATAAATATAAATATAAATATAAATATAAATATAAATATAAATATAAATATAAATAAATATATAAATATAAATATAAATATAAATATAAATATAAATATAAATATAAATATAAATATAAATATAAATATAAATATAAATATATATATAATATAAATATAAATATAAATATAAATATAAATATAAATATAATATAAATATAATATAAATATAAATATAAATATAAATATATAAATATAAATATAAATATAAATATAAATATAATTAATATAAAT